>NC_066890.1:25897088-26022088 GCF_022985175.1 Labeo rohita | reverse complement strand
TACTCAGCCAAAGAGGTTAATTCAGCTGCTCTAACTATGAGCAATAGTAATAGTGATGCTTGCCTCAGCAAGCAGCACTAATTAAAATGTCTATGAGCTATAGTCTCACCCCCATTGCTCGGTGCATATATGTCGAGTGTGTCTGTGAGGGCTTGGGTGGGGGGTGGGTTGGGGTTAGTATCTCACTGTAGATACATCCTGTCGGCACGAATTAAGCTCTCCTCAGAGCTGCCTGTCAGTGTTAACCCATGGCTTTCTCATAATTAATCACAGAGCGGGACAGATCCATACCTCCATTTAAATGGCAGGACTGGAGCAGATGTCAGAAGACATTATTCAAAAATAGACATTGCAATAAATCACTCTGGCAGTAGATTGGGAGCATGGATGTATAGCTTTGTTCTGCACCCCAACTAAACTGAGGCGGTCTATATTCTGGATATAGATCATCTGTTGTGCTACAGTATGTGCTTTCTGTTCAGTGCATCATAGCAAAGTCTGATGTAGAAAAACATATAATGTAAGAAAAAAGAATTATTGTAATTTTTTTTTTTTTTTTTTTTAATATGGCAGAATGAGATCTCATTGTCTATTAAGGTTTCAGTTTGTTTTGATTCTGATTAATTTTGGCTTATTTTAGTTGTATTCCATTATATTCATAAACGGTCATTTGTTTGTGAATCGGACTGGACTGGTCATGGATTGTTGATTTTACTAAAAGAAACCAGTTAATGAGAGTCAATTTTTCGTGAATCGAATTGCACTGTTCACATGTTGTTGGTTTCACTAAAATGACCCAGTTCATAAGAGCCATTTGTTCATGAATCGGACTGCACTGGACCACATATTTTTGAAGAACCAGTTCGCAAGAGTTTTTTTTTTTTTTTTTTTTTTTTTTTTTTTTTTTTTTTTTATGATTCAGACTGCACAGGTCACATATAGTAGATTTCACTAAAAGGAACCAGTTCGTAAGAGTAATTTTTTTCATGATTCAGACTGGACTGTTCATATATCATTGATTTTACTAAATGGATATAGTTTGTAAGAGTCATTTGTTCGTGAATCGGACTGCACTGTTCACATATTGTTGATTTCACTAAATGGATCCAGTTTGTAAGAGCCATTTGTTCGTGAATCAGACTCCGCTGGCCACGTATTGTTGATTTCACTGAAAGGATCCAGTTCATAAGAGTCATTTGTTCATGAATCAGACTGCACTGGTCACGTATTGTTGATTTTGGTAAAAGTATCCAGTTTGTAAAAGTCATTTGTTCATAAATTGGACTGCACTGGTCAAATATTGTGGATTTCACAATAAGGAATCAGTTCATAAGAGTCATTTGTTCATGAATCGGACTGCACTGGTCACGTATTGTTGGTTTCACTAAAAAGATCCAATTCATAAGAGTCATTTGTTCTTGAATTGGACTGCACTGGACCACATATTGCTGATTTCACTAAGAAGAACCAGTTCGTGAGAGTTATTTTTTTCATGATTCAGACTGCACAGGTCACGTATAGTTGATTTCACTGAGAGGAACCAGTTCATAAGAGTAATTTGTTAATGATTCAGATCTCAGTGGTCCCATATTGTTGATTTCACTAAAAGGATCCATTTCATAAGAGTAATTTGTTCATGAATCAGACTGCACTGGTCAAGTATTGCTGATTTCACTGACAGGATCCAGTTTGTAAAAGTCATTTGTTTATTAAGTATTGTTGATATCACAGTAAGGAATCAGTTTATAAGAGTCATTTGTTCATGAATCAGACTGTGCTGGTCAAGTATTGTTGATTTCACTAAAAGAAACCAGTTGATGAGAGTCATTTGTTTGTGAATTGAATTGCACTGTTCGTGTGTTGTTGGTTTCACTAAAATAATCCAGTTCATAAGAGTAATTTGTTTGTGAATCGGACTGCACTGGTCACGTATTGTTGATATCACTAAAAGGAACCACTTCGTAAAAGTAATTTCGTTATGAATCAGACTGCACAGGTCACATGTTGTTGATTTCACTAAAGGGAACCAGTTCGAACAAATGAATCGAACTATACTTGTCACGTATTGTTGGTTTCACTAAAAGGATCCAGTTCATAAGAGTCATTTGTTCATGATTTAGACTACACTGGTCACACAGTGTTGATTTCACTAAAAGGAACCAGTTCATTAGAGTGATTTGTTCATGACTCAGACTTCAGTGGTCCCATACTGTTGATTTTACCAAGAAGAACAAGTTCGTAAGTCATTTGTTCATGAATCAGACTGCACTGGATCATGTATTGTTGATTACACTAAAAGGAACCAGTTCGTAAGAGTCATTTGTTCATGATTCAGACAGCACTGGTCACGTACTGTTGATTTTGCTAAAAGGATCCAGTTTGTAAAAGTCATTTGTTCATGAATTGGACTGAACAGGTCACATGTTGTTGATTTCATTAAAAGGATCCAGCTCCAACAAATAAATCGGACTACACTGGCCACATAATGTTGATTTCACTAATAGGATCCAGTTTATAAAAGTTATTTGTTCGTGAATTGGATTACCTTAAATGCACTGTATGTTTCAGATTCACTCGAAAGACTGGTTCAAAAGAGTGTTTTGTGGTGAGTTACAATGCTAACTTCTGAAGTTTGTGGGTCTTTTTGAATGATTCATTAGAAGGTGCTGTATGGTATTGATTCAATAAAAATAACCAGTTAATGTCATGTCATTTCATCATTTTTGTTTTACCACATTCAACACAGACTGCAAACTCGGATAAAACAACTTTTTTTTTTTTTTTTTTAATAAAATACTGCCAGTGAGTAAAAGATTGATCTTGAAATGTTAAGAATTGATATAGGAGATTTTATAAATAAAGTATAGCTCTGAATAGTTAAGTCAGCACTGTATTACAAACATTTGTATGATTTGTTTTTCCTGAGCAACATTTGAAGGAACATAAGTAAAACAAAGGCAGAGCAACATCCATTGATATTAAATAGAATATCTCAAAGGAACTCAATTTCCCTCTGAAAATGTGGTGTTTTCGACTTGATACTGTAAAAAACTGTAAGAGGAGAAATTATGTAATCCTGTCGATTCGGTCATTTAGACATGCAGACTTGGCAGTTTCCAAATGTGAAGAGACACCTGGCATCTTGGGAAAAATCCTGTGACACACTTGAATCTTTTCTCATCTCACTTAGCACTTGTTTGGTGGTGTCATCGCACAGTCAAAATGCAAAATATCTGATAAGTGGGAATGTTGCGAGATCATCCAAAAAAGGTTTTCAAGAGAAACATTTCACTTCTACAGCGAGAAGACTTACTCTCTTGCTATTAAAAAATCATGGCTCATGTCAGTGGAGACTGTTTCAAAGGCCTTATTCAGCATAGCATGAATAATTCATCACAAGACAGAGACACAGATTTCTCAAAACAGTGAAGACAGGATTTAATACCCCATGATTTTGCAAACTCAAAGCATCACTTTGACCGTGGCATAATGAGGGTAACCTCTAAAAATAACTTCTGAATTCTAACTACTGGCGGACTAGTCATGACGTGGAAATATGCAGAGAAATAATGCGTTTGTTTCAAGTGATTCTAAAGAGATGAGGTGTGATATTGAAATAAAAACTTTGTATTTGGGTTGCGGTAGAGTTGTGAGTTGTATCATTCTCATTTATGTTGTCTTTTAAATGCTGTGTTTTAATACTCAAGATTTGATATCTGAAAACTGTTTCCTCTCCAATCGTCATAGAAAGATGTCATTTCTGAATCAGAAAGGAAATCACATGGGGTTCATTTTTAGGTTTTTATCCCTAACTGTTTTTCTCTTCCAAACTGACATTTCTTGCTAACTTTTTGTGGGCTGGAAACATTCAGGATTGATTTATTAGGAAACGAGGGGTTGCAGGATAAGCCATCTGCCCCGTGGAGTGAGCATTTTGGCCCTGCTGCCATTCATCACTTTCAGACAGATTACAGATGTTGAGATCAGAGGAGGTCTGGAGCTCAATAAACCTGGAGAGTGGGGTGTGGGGCACGAGAGCGGCTCCGAATTTCACTGTTCGGAGAATAACCATATCTACTTGTCCTCTTACAGTCAGGACTGTGGAGTATCTACTTACTTACCGGTACTGGAGCTGTCACTTAAAAACACATTAGCCAGTGAGATCCTTTTACTGTAAGGACCACCCACACAGCAGGTTTGGGCTACAATTTTAAACAAAAATTGTTGAAAATGCGAACTTTGGCATTGAACGTTGTTATGAGTGAAATTTGGTATGCATATTTTGGATCAGTAGTTGAAAAGTAGCATTTAACACCTCTTACTAGATCAAATATAATACCCGAATCAATACATGCAGTTCCATGGTTACAAATCTTTCAGAATGGCCTGAAAAAATGTTCCATGTTGAGAGAACACAGCAGCATTTTCTGAGAAAGCCTTGTAAGCTGACAGGCCACATATGTGCAAATGCTGTACTGCGTGTGCTTACAACCTCTCATTACAGTCTTTTACTCGGTGACACGAGAGATGTGGGTGAACAGAGCTATTAGAGAAAAATACTAAGCATGATATAACTGAAGCTGAACAAAGTTTTGCAGAATGAAACTTCATAGCTGTGTTTCCTGATGTAAAATTGTGTGGTATTACTACAAACATGAAATGAAAAAGAAAGGAATGAAATGAATCTTAATGAATGGATAGAAGAATGAAGAAATAGACAGGTAGACAGACAGATTGATATATAGGATGTCTATATAGACATGATAGATAAATAAATATAAATAGATAGATAGACAGATATTCATATGATATATATATATATATTCATTCATATGATGAATGGCAGCTCACTCCACGGGACAGATGGCTTATCCTGCAACCCCTAGTTTCCTAATAAATCAATCCTGAAGGTTTCCAGTCAACAAAAAGTTAGCAAGAGATGTCAGTCTGGAAGAGAAAAACAGTATATGTACAGTATATTTATTCAGATAAACAGATGGAGCTGATATAAATAGATGATATATTCAGATGGATAGATGGAAATGGAAAATATATATTCAGATAGACAGACTGAGAAGGATATATTTTAGATATATAGGTGAAGATGGATATACAGTATATTCAGTTTGATAGATGAAGATGGATCTGTCTAAATCTATGTTGGTGAGCACTTCTCCTTTGCCGAGATAATTCATCCACCTCACAGGTGTGGCATATCAAGATGCTGATTAGACAGCATGATTATTGCACAGGTGTGCCTTAGGCTGGCTACAATAAAAGGCCACTCTAAAATGTTCAGTTTTATCACACAGCACAATGCCACAGATGTCGCAAGTTTTGAGGGAGCGTGCAATTGGCATGCTGACTGCATTAATGTCCACCAGAGCTGTTGCCCGTGAATTGAATGTTTATGTCTCTACCATAAGCTGTCTCCAAAAGCATTTCAGAGAATTTGGCAGTACATCCAGCCGGCCTCCCAACCGCTGACCATGTGTAACCACACCAGCCCAGGACCTCCACATCCAGCATCTTCACCTCCAAGATCGTCTGAGACCAGCCAGCCGGACAGCTGCTGCAACAATCGGTTTGCATAACCAAAGAATTTCTGCACAAATTGTCAGAAACCATCTCAGGGAAGCTCATTTGCATGCTGGTCGTTCTCATCGGGGTCTCGACCTGACTGCAGTTCATCATCGTGACCGACTTTAGTGGGCAAATGCTCACATTTGATGGCATCTGGCACTTTGGAGAGGTGTTCTCTTCACGGATTAATCACGATTTTCACTGTACAGGGCAGATGGCAGACAGCGTGTATGGCGTCGTGTGGGTGAGCGGTTTGCTGATGTCAACGTTGTCGATCGAGTGGCCCATGGTGGCGGTGGGGTTATGGTATGGGCAGGCGTATGTTATGGACAACGAACACAGGTGCATTTTTATGATGGCATTTTGAATGCACAGAAATACCGTGATGAGATCCTAAAGCCCATTGTTGTGTCCTTCATCCACGACCATCACCTCATGTTGCAGCATGATAATGCACGGCCCCTTGTTGCAAGGATCTGTACACAATTCCTGGAAGCTGAAAACATCCCAGTTCTTGCATAGCCAGCATACTCCCCGGACATGTCACCCATTGAGCATGTTTGGGATCTCCCCCCAATAGTAAAACTGCACATTTTTGAGTGGCCTTTTATTGTGGCCAGTCTAAGGCACACCTGTGCAATAATCATGCTGTCTTATCAGCATCTTGATATGCCACACCTGTGAGGTGGATGGATTATCTCGGCAAAGGAGAAGTGCTCACTAGCACAGATTTAGACAGATTTGTGAACAATATTTGAGAGAAATAGGCCTTTTTTGTGTACATAGAAAAAGTATTAGATCATTGAGTGCAGCTCATGAAAAATCGAGGCAAAAACAAAAGTGTTGCGTTTATAATTTTGGTGCATGTATTTAGCTAGATAGATGGAGATGGGAATATATTCAGACAGATAGATGGGCACGGACATATATTCAGCTAGATAGATGAAAAAGGATATATATTCATCTGGATAGATGCTAGCAAAGCTCTGGAGTATTGAAGGTCTTCTCTCTCACGGTTGCTCAGTTTTTATCTGGCATTTTCTAGTGAGCTGGCAGATGTCTATCTGTGATTACAGATGCCTGTTGCCTTGATTCCTGGCAAGCAGACACTGCAGAAATATCAAATGATAATGATTCATTAAGCTAACATTTGTACAACTTTGAAAGCCTGGAATTCAGCCAAACAGGAAGCGCAAATTCTGGGCAAGTTTTCCCCACATAGTAATCGTCCTTAGAAATGCAATAGGACAATGGCCAAGCTTCCTGTCTTTGGAGGATTGTTACCCGGCAACATAATAGCATTAATAAGAATGACTTAATATCTCCAGCCTTGAATGCATCAACATGTTTCCTTGCTTAAAAGCAGCACAAATACTCTTTCATGTAACATTTGGAGAATTTGAATTTGGGGATAAATGATTGGGTTCTTTATTCCTGCAACCTGTTTTATCTCTGTTTTTAATTCAGAGCTAAATTATGTATTATATAATTCCTCTTTTCATATGCACACACATTCTTAACAGCAAATGGCACAAAATAATCAGTTGTCCTCATTAATTTAAACCACAGTCTTCATATACATGGTTTCCCTCCACATGCAGGACTTTAATGGCGATTCATGCATTATTAACTGTTGTTGATATTATGTGAATAATAATAGAGAGTATTCTTACAACCGTGGCTGTTTGAACCTGTGATCGGTAGGTGTACATCGCACTTCCAGGCTATTTTTATTGTGAACTCTCCGTAAGAGGTTGGTGATATTTCGCATCATTACCAGGGTCCCCTAGGACATGCTGTTTAATTTTTTATGCCAGACTGAATACTGGATGCACATTATTAAAATATGGATCACTATTCTGTTCCCAGCATGCACTGCAGAGGCTCTGCAACACTGAAGCTACTGCTTGAAAATAGCATCCAAAAATGCACTTCCTTGTTTCATTAAAGCTAACAGGAAAAATGCAGCCTGTGCTGCTGCTAATGACTGTGTCATAAAGTGTCAACGTAAGTGCTAACTGTATTTGTACAAGTGTGGATGATGGCCAAGTAATTAGGGGTTTTTCAGAAGGCACTGACAGGCCACCTGAAAGAGATAATTTATTTCTTTGAGCATTTCGTCAATTTCAGGCCCTTTTATCTCAGAAATTAAGCTTCCTTTTGTCATGTGAAGGACAGTTTAAATCTTGGAATCTTTTTTTTTCTAGCATTCCTTCATAATTGTTGCTGCTTTTCAACTGCTTTTTAAATATAGATTTAGAGTCTTGTGGCTTTTATGCCAATTTTTCTCTAATTAAATTTTACCACAAGTAATACATTTGTTTACAAAGAAGACAAAGGTTTCAGTCAAGAGCTTGAGATTAAATAAGATGTGATGTGTGAAGAAAACAAGACAAATTCAATTAAGGTAAATATAGCTTGTGAACTGGGTATTTTATTGTGCGTCATTTCCAATTAAGATGTAATTTTGTCAAATTATGCAAAAATGTGAAAATGTTACGTAATTGGGTTTGCTTATAAAATGCTAGGCATGTCCATTAGAGAATATTTCTTATGGTCTAGTTTTATGATATTTTACTGGTGCTTTTAGAAGCTTGAAAACTATATATGTCTATATATATGTGCAAACTGTAAAATGTGCAAATAAAACAAGTCCCTGCATGTATTTAAAAAGTTTTAAATATCTTAAATTGTATAATTAATCATCATTTTAAGAAGTCTTTAACCCTTGTGCGTCAATAAAAAAAAAGTTACACATAGGTCCTTAGTGGACAAAAATGTCCGTGTCAAAAAACTGTCATAAAAATGTGAAGCTTGGGAGCACAGACTTAAGTTTGGTTTCATTTTAAGGAAAAAATGAAAAAGTGAAACCAAAAGAGGTTTAAGTTTATGAAAATGCTTTATGAACAATATTTTATGTAAAATATATATTTTATGAAACATGTTGAACTCTAAACTTTCTAGAAAATCAAAGCCATAAATCTAAACAAGTTGTGTTCCAAATTTGATTTGATATCTCAAAAAATGAGACTTTCAGGAAGATTTTGTTTGGACGCAGTACCAGATTTTACCCATTAGAAGCCAGCAAAATTGCCTTGCCAACAGAATAAAAGTCTATTAACAAAAATTGCATCAAATTGAAATGGCACTGTGATTAAAAATAGCAGTTTTAATGGGTTTCAATGGGGACATTTTTCCTGAAAGTACAAAAAATGTTTGTACCTAGTACAAAATAGATTTATTAAAGGAAATGGGGGTGAAATAGTAAAAGTCCAATAAAAACGATCATCCATTTTTTTTTTTTTTTTTTCTCAAAAAATAAAAATTTGTATACTGTTTAAGCACAAAAGCTCTGGGATGCGCGTCCATGATGCTACGAATTAGTAATATGTCGTTCTTGAACGATTCTTTCATTTTTAACGAATCTTCAAAGCAGGATATAGGGACCATACAAATCCACTTTTTATTAGGTCAGGATTATTAAAATTTAAAGACATTGTAGAATTACAAACTTTATTAGTGATGTTTAAAGCTAGAAGCAAAGCTCTTCCATATGACTTACAAAAGTTATTTGTTTTTACTTCTGAAGATGGAAATCACAGACGGCCATATGACTTTAAACATCCAATAGTACAATCAAACTTGAAACAAATGTGTTTGTCTGTTGCTGGAGTAAAAGCATGGAATTCTCTAATGAAAGATTTAAAAAGTTGTAAAGATATTTTGGTATTTAAAAGGAGTTATAAACAGAAACAACTTGAATTATATCAAACTGAACTTTGATTTTGTTTGTATGTGACCATTGTAAAATGTTTAAATAAATATCAGATATGTTGGAGTTTGGGTGATGGTGGAGGAAACAATGCTAATGCCATCTACTGTTTATGTTTATAAAGGGGGCAGATAAATATAAGAAAATTATTCTTCTATCTGCTCCTTTCTGATCATGGAAATGTAAAGGAAAATTTAAATGAATTGTATGTGCCTTGTACAAATAATGCATTTTCATGAAAGGAATAAAAAAATGATGATGATGATTCAGGAAGAATGAGTCATCTCGGGGAGTGATTCGTTGCGCATGCACAACAACCTATTAGGTTCTGTACTGAAATTAGTTCACCTGTTTTGAGTCTTTGGGTTTTTTGAGTCTTTCCTTCATCTTATGGGGCTGTCACGTGATGAACGAACGACTTGTAGTGTGATCAACGTTTGTGTAAGCAGTAGATGTGTTAGGGAAGTAACACGTAACATTTTAATTATATCTTATTGAAATGAACGAAATGACTCCAAAAAAGATTTGTTCATTTTGCTGAACGAGACTCAAAGGTCCGAGTCGGTAAAATGATCCAAACTTCCCATAACTACTACGAATCACGTGTAAGTTCATCGTCTGTATACTGAGTATGGCGAAAAACTTTTGCTTAAAAAGTATTAAAAAAATTAATTTCCGAAAAAAAAAAAAATTACTGAACGTTTCGCTAGATACGACCTTTCTTCCTCGGCTGGGATCGTTTAGAGCCCTTTGAAGCTGCATTTAAACTACATTTTGGAAGTTCAAAATCGGGGCACCAATGAAGTCCATTATATAGAAAAAAATCCTGAAATGCTTTCCCCAAAACCAATTTCTTCACTACTGAAGACAGAAAGACATGAACATCTTGGATGACAAAGGGGTGAGTAAATTATTTGTGAATTGTTGTTCTGGAAGTGGACTTCTCCTTTAAGGGAACCCCGGGTATTAAGACTTACATATTATATTGTAAATTATGTTTCTTACTGAAATATGTTGTAGAAAACAGATTAAAGACTAATGTTTTCATTTTAAAAATCTGCATCTTTTTATATATACTATGGGGGTGCCATTATTTTGATGACGGGAAACATTCCACTCAGTGAGCTACTGGTGCTACCTGTTGCTATTTTTACCACAACACAACTTGGAAAATAAAATATTGCAATGCTACAGTGTGGCTTTGGTTGTAATTTTTAGTTGAAGGGCAACGAGAGAAGCGATGTAAGTCGTCACTACTTTCCTATAGCGATAAGAAAAAGTTTATAAACGGCAGAGACAACAAATGCTAGATGCCATCCTGGCAGGATGTAAACATGCCGACGAGGTTAATTAGCATGGATTTCACTCGCGTTTAGAGTCCTTGTAAGGAAAAATCTATGGTATAGCATTTGGTTTTAAAATCGATGGTATGCCTGTAAGCTCTATTAGCAGCTGTGGTCATCAAATCAGTATTTTATTTTTTCAAGTTGTGTTACAGTAAAAATAGCAACAGGTAGCGTCAGTAGCTCACAGAGTGCAACTATTTTGCATCATCGAATCAATAGTCCAAAATTGGGATTTTTTTAATAACTTTCCTACATATTTTAGTAAGAGACATCATTAATGTTATATTAAGCCACACAAGTCTTAATGTCCCAGTGTTGCCTTTAAATTTGGGGATGGAAGCCCAATTTAATTGCTTGAAAAAGAACGGCCGGTACACTCTTCAAAATATCTTCATTTGTGTTCCACGGAAGAAAGTAAGCCATACAGGTTTGGAACATCTAAGGTTATGAAAGTAATGACAGCTACTAAGTATGAAGTTTGTCAAAGAGTCAAACCCCCTTAAATTCACACTCTGTAATTACTATCAGTAATTAAGAAAAAGATTAAAGCTCTATCCTAAACTGATGATCACCTCAGGAGCTTTCTGCCGAGTAATGCTCTTTGACATTTGTGAAAAGCACAATTGGCTATTCATGGTCATAACAGTGGAAGGATGGACGAGGAAAGGTAATAATAAAAGAGTCTAACGGCTCTACTGTGGCTTAGACCTTCAATTGAACACTTACTGCTCCTCTTTTGGAAGAGGAGGAGGAATTTTAAATGCCGTACGAACCTGTAAGCTCCATGGAAATCACATCACAGATTTATCTGCCAGCACTATGTGAATATGATAAAATTATATATGAGTCAGTCCTTCTGAAAATGTGAGTGGTGTTTGAAGGTATAAAACTTGACACAGATTCACAGTTTCCAGGATGTTGCTGTGCAGTTACTAGGGTGTTTTAATTGCGAAATTCATGTCATCTGTTCCTCTACGTAACTTGGTACTATGGATGTGTTGTTCTTTTGGTTCCCTTGGTTGTCTTTGCTTGAGTTTTCTTTTTATATTATGTAACCTTTAGACCAGGTGGTGCCCAAACTCGGTCCTGGAGGGCCGGTGTCCTGCAGAGTTTAGCTCCAACCCCAATTAGACACACCTGAACCAGCTAATCAAGCTCTTACTAGGCATGCTAGAAACTTCCAGGCAGGTGCGTTGAGGCAAGTTCGAGCTAAACTCTGCAGGACATCAGCCCTCCAGGACCGTGTTTGGGAACCTTTGCTTTAGACGCTGAAGTGTCTGATATTATTGGTTTAATTTTTTTTTTTTTCATTTTATTTAGGTTTATCAATAACCTGTTCTTTGCTGTGTTCTCCATTCGTCACGGCTTCGAGCCGGTTGTGACAAGTTTGGGGGCTCGTCCGGGATCTGAACCCGGGACCTCTCGCACTCAAGCAAGAATCACACCCCTAGATTAAACCAGTTTTTAAGTTTTAATTGCTTATAACCGTGTATTAGATCTCATGTTGTGATGGTCTTTTGTGTATTCGCTAATTGCCTCTGAAGAACTTCCCGTCACTCACTGTGAGGTCCAGCATAGCAGTAGTTTCGGTTTGTTCACACAAGCCCAGCAGACCGAGTTGCTTTGACAAGTTAGTAAGCAATCTCTCCTCCAGCACTACTTCTTCTTGTCTCTGTATCTCCGAAAACAACAGCAGGGAGTGGACCACGGGGTCAGACCCCCTCCAATCATCTAAAACATGGCCGAGCCCACCTGCCACTCATCTCTCAGAGTCTGCAGCCTGCCGAGACAGAACAGAAAGGAGAAAGCGAGATAGCCCGTCCTCCAGGAATAGCAGCGCGTCGAAGGCCGACCCTCCCGTGTCTGAAGCACTGACGCAAAACTGTCAGATCCTCACGGCTGGTCTTCCTCTATGGAGCCTGCGCTTGGAGATACAGTATGACAGAAAGCGTCACGTCTCGCTTCAAGTTAATGTTGACAAGGTGGACGACCAGCGCTGGGCTGCTGGGGGCTTCGCACATGGTTCACAGATGCGCAACCTTTCATAATTGCCCCAGGCCACGTTTCTTTTTTGAAATCGTTTGTTTTGGACATGAAAGACATCTCTGGCTGGAGATTCCGTGGGGGGAATGCAATCGAAACTTAATATGACTCTCAGTATATGAATGGTCAGTTCATCAAAGGGTTAGAGTATTGATCTGGCATACTGCTGGTGGAAATAACGTTAGAGGAGCAGGTAAATTCAGGGGAAAGTTACTGCATCCATCTGCAGTCTTTTATTTAGTTTTTGTGAAGGGCCTCACGCTACTGGAAACAAACACAAAAAGTGGTCAATTTGTATTGGCTGGAAAATAAGTTGCACAAATAAACAGTTTTGGGGTAGTGCATTTGGTTACGTAATCAGATTACTTTTTCAAGTAACTGGTACTTTTTAATGTACAAGAAAATATCCAAGTTATTTTTTCAAATAAGTAACGGCAGTGGTACGTGGGTTGCACGTATATGAATTGTTCTGTGTGTGATTTATTTTATTATAGCTTGTAGTGAGGAGGGATTTCCCTGATCCTCAAAAGCTGAGTGACATCATCCAGGATTCTTACTATTAAAAACGTCAACGGCGTTGATGGGTTTTCTGGGTCTCTCTCGCCTCATGGCGAAATCGCTCATCTCCTCTCCTTGCAAGATTGATTCAGTTTTGGCAATATGTTGACTTTGACTTGTTTTGCATTAACTTTTTAATTAATTAATTTTGACACTCGTTCTAAGTATTTTTGGTCCATTTTCAGTAAGGGGTACACTGTAAAAAACAATTTGTTGAGTCAACTTAAAATAATTTGCAACCTGGCTGCCTTAAAATTTTAACTTGAAATGTTAAATTATACTAAGTGACAACTTAGATATTTTAGTTAAATCAACTTTAAATTTTAAGGCAGCTGGGTTACTTATCCATCTGTTAAGTTTAGGAAACACAAGCTGTTACTTAGTACAACTTAATATTTTAAGTTGACTAAACTTATGTTAGTTGACTGAACTTAAAATTTTAAGGCAGCAGGGTAACAAATTATTTAAGCTGATTGTGTTTTTTTTTTTTTTTTTAGTGTAGTGGATTTATTTTTCTTAGTTCACGTTTTGTTATTTAGTTAGGTTAAGCGAGGGAAGCAGTGCCCCGCAAAACTCACCTGTTTTACTTTTCCTGGAAGCCAGGTAAGATTTCTCTAGATGTTTAGGTGTAGTCAAGGGTTTTGGTTTTCTCTAGCTGCCCTACCTGCTTACTGTTATTATTGTTGCTAATATATCCTTTGTTCTATTATTATCTGTGTGGATTTGTATTGAGTGTTGTCTGTTTTTCTTTGGATTCAAACTTTGCGGTGGTATCATACGTCAAAACTATTTTCAATGATCTTTGATTTTTTTTTTATATGTTCAGTCCTTACTTTTCTTCTTCAAAATAGACTAAACGAACTACAGTTGGTTCTGGGCCATAACATATTTGGGGGCTCGTCCGGGATTTGAACCCAGGACCTCTCTCAAGCGACACAGGTGCAAGAGCTGTACTGTTACATCTGGATTTAAGTTGGTTCTGGGCTGTAAAAGCAGTTAGTTTGTTTTCCTGTTCATTAACTGACAGCTCTCCTGTTTGCATGTCCGCATAAATTGGGAGTAAATGCAGAGACATTATTTGCGGTGTGAAAACATGATGCTTACTGTAATTCTAAACTAAATGTGAACATGCATTAATTCATGTCACTCACACAAAAAACGTAATTAGATTCAGTATTTCTCAAAATGAACAAAAACTGAAATGCAAACTCAAAATATGACGCAAAACTGCAATAATTATTGCATTGTCCTGTGTTCTACTGCACAGTTGTGAATATACTTTTCTGTCAGCCAGAGGCTTATTCATTTCACTTATGAAAGGTACTAAAGGGCTTTTACGTTTGACAAAAATAGAACTTTTTATATTAAAAACAAACAAGCAAGCCCTGCCCAGATTCAAAAGGTAACACAGAAATAATGCCAAAGTAAAGTAACGCATTACTTTACATAAAAAGTAACACAATTAGTTACTTTGTTACTTTTAGTTACTTTTTTTTAAATAATATATATATATATATATCACTCACCCTTACCTCAAACGTACACTTGAGAGTGAATAAATGATGACAGCATTTTCATTTTTGGGTGAACTATCCCTTTAAGTCGCAACAGTGTATAAGTAACATATTACTATTATTTTCAGAAATAACACCTGTAAAGAAATGTTACAAACATAGAATATATAAACATATATTCTAGTTCTGCTGACTCCACAGCAAATCCTTTAAATGGGATTTAGGAATGAAAAATCTAAGTATTAATCTAAGGAATGAAAAATCTAAGTATTAAACAAACATAAATTCTAGTGGCATTCATTATAAACGACATTTATGAAGAATGCCAAGCCTAAACTAATTTATTTAAAATGAAACATACCTCTCTGACTCAGCACCAATCTGATGCATGCAAAACATGCTTAATAAGTCACAGCATGATAAAAAAAAAAAAAAGGGACTTATATTCCAGACTTCAATATGGTAATCCAAACATGATCTAAACTGCAAGTGAGCAGCACAATTACTAGAAACTAGAAACTTTTCTGTTACAATAATTTTAGTTTACTATATTAGCTAAAATATATGCTTTTAACTAGGGTATAGTTAGTGAAAAGAATATCAAGAATGATAATTCTGATAGCTATATTAGCTACATTAGTATATCAGTTGACAATAACATTGTGTTGGATGGATTTTGATTTTGAAAAAAAGTCCAAATCTAGCAGGATAAAAGGCTCTGAAAGTGATCCCAACAAAATCGTGTCATCATTGTTTTGTTGTGTGAACCTCTCTTATTTTATTTTATTTTTTTAATTAATTAATTTTTTTTTTTAAAGTTAGAATGATTTTAAAACAATATAGTTACGTTGTAAACATTTCTGTTCTTTAAGTAAAATGACTAAGTTTAATCATCCCATAGTTTGTTCTCTGACTGCCTGGCAAGCAGTTTCTTGATAGCAACTTCTGATTGGCTGGATTTACTTAACTGTCAAGTGTTAATTCTCCAAGAGATTGAACCATCCATCCATCCATTGAACATTTAAATTGAATTTTCAGAATTGAGTTTCCACAAAGACCCCTGAAAAATCTCACATGGAGGTATGGATTTTTTATTTTCCAGGCTTCGAGCTTTTGAGTGCACATGTTGGTTTGACAAGTAAACATTTAAATTAAACGTAAAAGGTCAAAGTTAACCGAATTCCCCAGAGTCCCCTAAGGGAACATGGTGAGGGGAAAAAATTGAGAAGGGATCTTGCACAATATATACCTGTACAGAACAACTTGTCAATGGCTGGGAAGAGTTAACAATTGTTTGCTAGCTCTGCTGTGCACATGTTTGAGTCAATTTTGCTATCAACTATATCTGTCAAAACAACGTCTACTGTGTTTTTTATATCTTCATCTCCAAAGAATTTTGCAAAGGGTTGCAAATCTGGCAAGTCTAACAGCTTGTAATGTTGCAACATCAGTAGGATTTTATGGCAAGTTTTATTCTTCAGTTCAAAACATACAAAATCAATTGCACAGCCAACATTCACAATTAAAGGAACAGTTCACCCAAAAATGAAAGTTACCCTGTGATTTACTCACCCTTAAGCCATCCTACATGTATATGACTTTCTTCTTTAGATGAATACAATCAGACTTATATATGATATATATAATATCCTGGTTCTTCCAAGCTTTATAATGGCAGTGAATGGGTGTTCAGATTTTAGTCTAATAAAGTCTATAAATAAAGTGTGTCCATCCATCATAAAAAGTGCTCCACCCAGCTCTAAAGGGTTAATAACCTATGTCTGAAGTGATTTAATGCTTTTGTGTAAGAAAAATATCCATATTTAACACTTTATAAACTGTAATCTCTTTTGGGTTAACTATACCTTAAAAACTAAATTACAGTATGAAAAATACAGTCAAATTGCTTGAGTTTCCCACTGGTATTTTATGCATACACTGCCCTCCAAAAGTTTGGAAACGCTCTAGAAAAGTGGGGTTTTGGACAATATCGGCATGAATCCTTTTTAATTTGTGATAGTTTTGCACTGATAAGGGACAAAACAAACTACGAAAAAATATTTTATTACATAAACAGTTTTTACATAGAAAAAATATAAATTTTCGATTTATCAGAATTAATTGGCAATCAATTGTTGAAGCTATTAAGGTGTGCTGACCCAAAAATCTTTTAAAAACCTGGGTCAAGTTTAAACCAGTAACTAGGCATCACAGCTGGCAAAGGGGCATGTCTGACTTTGACATGTATATATTGCCATTTTTATATAATCAAAATAAAAATTATTATTGCTGGTCTTCAGTGATAATGTCAAGTTACTTCAATGTATTTGCACCCAAAAATGATAAGGATTTATGCTTATATCATCCAAAACCACACTTTTGCCAGGGGGCGTTTCCAGACTTTTGGAGGGCAGTGTAAGTGGTGTTAAAGTTAACATTTCCATTTTTAAAAAAGTCATGTATGAACAGTTGGGTCATTTGGAAGTCAATGGGGTGTAAAAACAAAATATCTTTCAAAACATCTTTTTTGAATGTGTGCGTGTGTGTGTGTGTGTGTGTGTGTGTGTGTGTTCCTCAGTCATACAGGTTTAGTATGACAAGAATATTAACATAGATTTCCTATTAGCATTTTATCCAGAAGTGGTGTTGGCCTCATCTCTTCATAATATTGACATGTAGGAAGCACATAATATTAGTTTGTTTTGCTTAGTATGAGAATTTTGATCTCTGTTGCCTTTGATTGCTTCATAATTTATGGTCATAAATTATTACATACTCTGGCCAGCAGATCATTTCAAGTATGCATCATGTTTGTGAACATAACAAAAACAAATATGAACAGATCTATACTATAGATCACTGCAAAAGCAGACTACAGTGGGGGGAAAAAAATACATATACACATCTGAATTTGCACCCACTGGCAATTTAAATTCAGTGTGTATCTTTGAGAACTTCCTCAGCAACATATCAGAACTGAATCAACTTGAAGTGCAGTGAATTTTTTTTTTGTCTCACACCATTTTTTTCCAGCTTGCTATAAATATCCCTGGAGTCTAGCACGACAGTGACGGTGACGCACACTGTGTATCATCAAATTTCTCCCTCGCACACCACTGCCAGCTTAAATTTTGTCAAGGTGTTCACAAGCCTTCAGCCAGCACTCGCTCTTGCTCTAGTTAACTCTCAGCTGCAGTAGACATCAAAAAGCCTTCCTCCTCACTCAAATATCTAGATGCTGTGGACGTCTCAGCATGTGTTTGCATGACTAGTTACATGGATCTGTTTGCCCCTGCTGGTAGATGCTGAAACTACATCATTTGGTTTATCCATTGTTGGCCATTAAAAACGCTGTACATTCTGACAGAATAACATTTTTGAAAACAAGATATCGCTAATATAGTAGATGCTGACCAGTCGCCAATTCATTTTAGGGGGGCTTTTAAAGGGATTGTTCTCTTAAAAATGAAAAATTTAATTTTTAAGTTATCATTTACAAAAAAACGGGTCATTTGGAAAGTCAGTGGAGACTTTTCACATTTCTCAGATGTGCAAGTCATCATTGTTAGTGGTGAACAGAAACTTCAACGTATTTTGATAAAACTTCACTTTGTATGACATGGCTTCTTAATGAAACACTCCACTTATGTGAATTTGCTTTTCAAAATCAGTCATAAAACAATCACATTCTGGCAACAGGTGCATAAGCGCTAGCTAGGATGCTAGCTTAACATAGCGTCAAACACACAGTAATTTATTTTTCTCCAAAAGTAAATTAAAGAACATCAGCTGAGTGTTTAACAACCTCCTTCTGTGATCCGATGTGACTCACAGAGTGAGACAGAAAATACATTATAGAATTATGATTACATATCTGAACATATGGTAATACAACTGAGCACATGTTTGGACTGAAAGCCTAAAGGAAACTGTTTAGTAAAAGACTGAATGTTCATATTCATAAGAGTTTCATATTTCATATTAAATGCATGTTTTTTGATTTTGTATGCATCCTGACAGAAATTTCTATATGTCACTATAAGATATTTAATGGAAGAGAGCAATGCGTGAGAACTGAGCGGGAAAAGTCATTGTTTACAAACCTCAAGGCATACCTCAAGGTTCAATACTAGGCCCGTTGCTTTTTAGTCTTTTTATAAATGATTTACCAAGTTGTAGCCCAGACGTTAATCGTCAACTTTATGCTGATGATATGGTACGGTAATTAACACATCTGCTAAGTTACCAGCCACAGTTGTAGCAATTTTAAATGCACAAATGGTGAGGATATCCCTGTGGCTCCAGGAAACTCACCTTAATTTGAACATAAAGAAAACCATTTTCTCTAATAAAAAAACAAAAAGAAAATGTTTACTGGGGTTCAAGCACTATAAGGAATTTAAGCACATAAGAAAAATACATTGCATACAATTGCTCTCACACTACACATCATGTTCTAACGAAGTGAAAAATACATCGCGGAACAAAGAGGAAACTCGCAACATGCCAGCAGACAAGACAGAGCAGGTTACTTCTGATAAGAAACAAGTTCTCAGCTTTAAAATGTTGTCATTTTTTAAGAAATTCAAACAATAAATACCGTTTTGTGGGTCTTTAATGTGTTGTGACAGATCACTGCCTTATTAGATTAATGATGAGTGAACTTCTTTTCTTCTTTACTTAAAGCACGAAAAAACATGAAGGAACATCATAACGTATTTTATTTAAACCACAGAAAGACGTCAATATGCACAATGTTTCTAGTTTAAGTCCACCAAAGTCAATCTATGCTCCTGTCTGATTTGTTTGTTGGACATAATAATGGATTCTATGTTATGACTGGTCCGACTGCCTGTCAATCAAGCTGTTTGGGAGCGGTCAAGTATGCATTTTCACGCCTAAACAACATGTATTCTACATGTAAACAACAAGCAAACAATGTATCCTCAACGTGTTGTTTACATGTTAAAATGTACGTATTTTTGACCGTAATGGCGTTCCATAAAAACAATCACCCTAATGAGCGCACAAAACTTATATAACTACCACATTTTCTGAATACATTCAGGTTGTGAATCTAAAGTGCAACAATGATAAAGAATGAAAAGCCTTCTTTATATTTTAAAACTGTGATATTTGTATATTTCCAATTAACTCTTAATCCAAATCTCTATGAGCACAAGGTCGGATGTACGATTGTTCCACACAGTTGTTGGTAAAGATTCATTTTTCCCATGCTAGTCCATTATTTTTATGTACTTCATGACAGCTCAGACAAACCCACTCCTAAATGCCTCGTATGACCAAAATGAACTGTGATTGGCTGCTTTGACAGGAACGAACATCTGACTGACATGTAAAGTTGGCAGTTTTTGGCCAGAAATAGAAAATGCGGTGTGGACGAGCCTTACGCAAGACTGTCATTCAGTTCTCAACCCTATAAATTGTTCATTTTCATCACATTATTTGAATAATTAATTATAAAACCATTAAGTTTCTTAAGAAATGTTCACACATGAGGTCGTTTTAGTCTCTCTGGGGTTTCTTTACTGAGACTAATGTATTTGATATGTATCAGGAAAAGCACTTTCAACTTCTCTCCACATCCACATAAGCTAAACAATGGTGACACGTCTAATGAGGAGAGACAAGTCAGTGCAATAGAGCAAATGAATCCCTCGGCTCGACGACCTCTGAGCATTAACAAATGTCCTGAGGGAAACTAGAGAGTATTTATCAACGGTTTATTATTCTCACAGCCAGACAAAAACTGGTTATAAACCACCTACGGGGTGACTGAAAGGGCAAGTGGCGGTCGGACGTTCGTCGCGTTGGCTCTCTGACGTAAATAGCGCAGACGTGGAAAAGGTCAATTGAATGAGGTAGCAAAGCACATTTTGACAGCTTTATTAAAGTGTGTAAATTTAACCCGAGAGCCATTAGAGACATGACTGGAACCAGTATTTGAGTAATTGAAAAGTTGTCAAACTAAAGAGCCACTCTGGGGGGTCTTTAGTTTGACAAAATGTAATAATGGAAAGCGTTTGATTAGTAACGGAAAAAAAAAGTACAATATAACAGAATATATTTTATTAAATCACGTATTGATATGCCAACAGATTTCGTATTTAAGCTTGTTTTTAAGTGCCACTCCTTGTCATCCATATTAAAGTGTCCTAAATTACTTATCGTTAACATTTTAATTAAATAATTTAAACATTTAAGTAATCAATTATTCTAATATAATATAAAGAAAATATTATTGCTATTATTAGTGATATTTTTAATCAATTATTATATTTATATTATACTATATTAATTATATTTTATATAAGTATTTCATTGTATAAATATTTGTAACATTTAAGCAATTATTATCATATAATACAAAGAAAATATTATTGCTATTATTAATTATATTTTTAAATAAAACATGAAGTCAGTTTTATTAAAAAAAGTGCAATATGATATGTATTTTATTGTATTTTCTTTTTTAAAAAAAATAATTAATTATTATAATATAATGTAATATAATGTTTATAATATTAATATTTATAATATATAGCATAATATAATATATAAAAATAATTATTATTGCTATTATTAGTGTTCTTATATATTTCAGTTTTATTAAATAAAGTGCAATATAATATGCATTTTATTGTATAATTAATATAATTTTTAAAGGTAATTTAATAATTAAAAATATGTAATTAAGTATTCTGATATAATTAACAAATTATTGATTAATATAATATTATGCAATTATTATAATGATGTCAGTTTTATTTAAAGTAAAATATAATAAGTATTTTATTATATAATTAAGTATTTTTACATTTTAAAACAATTAAAAAATTAATGAATGAATTCATTATATCATTATCATTAGTGTTAGTGTATATATATATATATACATATATATATATATATATATACAATTTTATATATATATATATTTATATATATATATATATATATATATATATATTTGTATTATATTTTATATAACATTTTATTATAATTATGTCAGTTTTTCTGTATATGTCTTAAGTGTGTGTGTGTGTGTAATGTTTAAAATGTAAGTTTTATTATAACAAATAATAAAAATAAAATAAAATAAAATAAAATAAAAAGCATAATATACTTTATAGTTGTATTAATACTTTCATATTTTAACAATATAATAAACAGAAAAGCGTGCAATGTAATGCTTTTTATTATTTAATTCATTAAATACGCCAACATGTTTCATTTAATAAATGACACCACAGTATTTCATGTTATTATATATTACATATTATATAATATGTAATATGCATAGTATGTTATATAATATGCTATATATTATATTATATTTTACACACAAAAGAAATAAAAGATATAGGCTGTGTGACAACTAGCCCCAAACTTGTTTACTTGTCTGTGTTTGTGTGTGTGTGTGTGTGTGTGTGTGTGTGTGTGTGTGTGTGTTTTCTTTCAGAAGAGCTAAACAAATGTTTACAAAGCAAGAGGTGCATTTATTGCTTTGAAATCCTCCCCTGCAGTTCTCCAAGGATCTGCGCTTTATTGGTGTTTGTTTTGAGGGCCCAAAATAGGATGATGCATGGTCTTAGATGTTCCTTTCCCTAGTGTGATGATCACAGAGGTATAATTTCACAAGCGAACAGACAAAAAGACAATCACTGTAAGGCATTTCTCAAGGATGTGTGCTGAGCCACACCGTACATAACAAGCGAGTTCGCTTTAAAGGGGTCATGTACCTTTTTTTTTTTTTTTTTTTTTTTTTTCACTCTGTGAGGTTCACTTATGACATTTGAAAAGGTTTTATTTATATATTTTATTGTTTTTATGACAACTGTCAACCCTCTCATTGACCTTAAGATTTGAAACGTACCTTTAAATAAGCGATGATCAAGAAGTTGTAATATACCTGGAGAAAGTTAATTGTTAGCATTCAGTCAGAATTGTGCTTTTGAACCTATAATGATGAAATTTTGAGTTCTGAATGTCACAGTATGTTTTTTTGTACAGCAAAATTCTCAATCTTTTCTAATAAATGTCCATTCATTTGCATAAGGATTGGTAAAGGATTTTGATTCAGACAGATTCGTAAAAGTTTTACTGGTTTGTTAAAAAAAAAAAACTGACCCCAAAGAAGGCTTCTTTCTCATCATTTGGATAATGATTTGCAGGGGTTTTATTTTATTATTATTATTATTATTATTATTATTATTATCTTTTATTTGGACTGATTCACTAATTAATCATTTAGACCATTTGGTGATCTGGTTTAACTCTACAGAACAGTAATTTCAATGGCTTTTTCATTAATCTTTCTGGATTCTTTTCTTTTTTGGAAAATGATTAAGTTTAGATAATGATTTGCAGTTTTTTTTTTTTTTTTTTTTTTTTTTTTTTTTTTTTTTTTAACTGATTCACTAATGAATCATTAGTGAATCAGTTGTGAACTGCTTGTGAGCTGGTTTAGAAGATTCAATGAATAGAGTTAACTCTGCAGAACAGTAATTTCAATGACTTTTTCATTATTTTGACTAATGAACCTTTCTGGATTCTTTTCATTTTTTGATAATGATTAAGTCTAGATAAGGATTTGCAGGGTTTTTTAAATATTTGGACTGATTTGCTAATGAATCATTAGCGAATCAGTTGTGAACTGTTTGTGAGCTGGTTTAGCAGATTCAATAAATAGAGTTAACTCTACAGAACAGTAATTTCAATGGCTTCTTCGTTATTATGGATAATGAATCTGGATTCTTTTCTCTTTTTTTTTTTTTTTTTTTTCTTTTCATTCAGTTGATTCAGTTTGGATAATGATTTGCGGGGGTGGGCGGGGGGTTATATTTGGACTGATTCACAAAAGAATCAATGACCTTTCGAGTCATTTGGATATTGACTTACAGAATTGTTTTTGGATTCATACTGATTTACTGATGAATCATTCAGACCACATTGTGAACTGGTTTACCTAATTCAGTGAAAAGATTTGACACAACCAAACAGTAATATCAGTGGCTTTTTCATTACTTTTTTAGTCATTTTGGATAATTAATCTTTTTTGTTGTTGTTGTTGTTGTTGTTGTTGTTGTTGTTGTTGTTGTTGTTGTTGTTGTTTTGTTGTTGTTGTTTTTTGTTTTGTTTTGTTGTGCTAATGAATCATTTTGTGAACTGGTTTCAACAGATTCACTGAATAGACTTTTTTTTTTTTTTAATAGAACTTGAATTTTCACAAAAAAAATCAATGACCTTTCTAGTCATGTGGATATTTTCTGATTCACTAATGAATCATTCAGACCATGCAGACTTTTGATAATTCATCAGTCATTTTGGATCTTTCTGTTTTTTGTTTTTTTTTTATTAATTAATTTTGGATAAAGATTTATTTATTTATTTATTTATTTGATTAAGAGTGATTTGCAAAATGAATCATTCAGACCATGTTGTGAATGTGCTTGAACAGATTCAAATAAAAGAAGAAAAGGCCCCTTCATTACTTTTTCGGTCATTTTGGATGCTTTTTTTTTTTTTTTTTTTTTTTTTTTTTTGGACTGAATGTTTGGACTGATTTGCTAATTAATCATTTAGAACACTCAACAGAACAATGGCCTTTTCTTTGTCTTCTCTTTTTTTAGTCATTTTGGATAATGACTCTTTTTAATTTTTTTCATTGTGTTGATGATTCATTTTAAACCATGATTTGTTTTAAAAATCACTAACAGATCATTCAAAACACTTTGGGAACTAGTGAAAAGAATGAAAGAATAGACTCAAAAGATTTGCAGTTGTCTGGATAATGATTTGCTTTTTTTAAATAATTCACTAATGAATCGCTCAGACTATGTTGTGAAGTAGTTTATCAGATTCAATGAAAAGACTTGACTCAACAGAACAGTAATTTCAATGTTTTTTGTTTGTTTGTTTGTTTGTTTTTAAATTACTTTTTCAGTCATTTTGGATAAATAGTTCTGCATTCTTCTCTTTTTTTTGGATAATGATTTGCAGATTAAAAAAAATAATTTGAATTAATTTATATTTATTTAATTAATCAATAATATCTTTTTATATATATAATGATTCATTTTGTATCATCAATTGCAGATTTTATTTATTTATTTAATAATTGGACTAATTTGATAATTAATCGTTTAGACCATGTTGTGAACTGCTTTTAACAGATTATTTGAATAGAATTTTCACAGTAAAATCAATGACCTTTCTAGTCTTCTACTCTCTGTGATATTGACTCACAGAGTTGAGTTTAGATTCAGACTGATTCACTAATGAATCATTCCGACCACGTTGTGAACTAGTTTAACAGATTCAATGAAAAGATTTGACTCAACAGAACAGTAATGTCAGTGACTTCTTTAATCTTTCATTTTTTTTTTTTTTTTCCTGTTTGTTTGTATGTTTGTTTGTTTTTTTTTAATTCATTTTGGATAAAGATTTATTTATTTATTTGTTGTGTTTGTTTGTTTGTATATAAGATTTGGACTAATTTGCTAATGACTCAACAGAACAATGGCCTCTTCATTACTTTTTCAGTCTTTTTGGATAATAAATCATTCTGCATTCTTTTTTTTTTTGGATAATGATTTGAAAGTTCCATTCATTTGGATATTGACTCACAAAATTCTTTTTAGATTCAGACTGATTCACTAGTGATCCACGTTTTATTATTATTATTATTATTATTATTATTATTTTAAATGATTAATTTTGGATAATGATTTGTTCTAAGATTTGGACCGAATCACTGAACAGAACAGACTCAAAAGATGTGCAGATTTTTATTTATTTATTTCAAGATTTGGCCTAATTTGCTAATGAATCACCAGTTTATGTTGTTAACCACTGAATAGGTGATTCGCTGAAAAAAGGGGACTCAAAAACTTTAGCCTTTTCAGTGACCTTTCCAGCCATTTGGATAATGGTTCTCAGAATTTCTTTTCAAATTATGACTAATACGCTAATGAATCACTCAGACCATGGTGTGAACTGATTTAACAAATGAACTCAAATTCCAAAGAACAATTAAAGACTTTTGAGTTGATATTATTAATTAACATAATTTTCAAGGTTATATTTTCCCCACAGTCCATTGAGGAAATTCTGTTCGTACTCACACCTAAATCCAGAAGAGTCCATCTATACTTGCAGCTCTCTAGTGGTCTTTGAATAGTGACAAACAACCAGGAACTTCAGTTTATAGATTTATTTCTTGTAGACGCTTCGCAATCGCCCCAAACAGACACGAGTAAACCCATTGTAATGATGATAAAGCAGCTGTCGTCTAGGAAGCTGATTTGGATTACCCTTCCCCTTTGTAATCCTGACAACGCAAATGAAGAAGTATTCACTTTCCCTCCGTGGTTCGAGCTCGCGTCGAGAAGCAAACATTAATTAATCACACTAAAGGTGTGACAACCTCCCTCTGCACCCATTTGAGAAAGGACTAGACCTAATTTTACCAATAGCTCACAATTCGCCAACAGACGGCTTCACCTGTCGGCGGAAATGAGAAGTTAATAGAATTGTCCAAACTCCGAGTTGGAGAAGTTTGCTCGTTATTTCACTTTTATTTGACTGGAATGACGAGCCGAGTTGAATTAGCTTGTTTATGTGCTACGGGTCATCCTGCGGCGCGTGTGGGCTTCAAAGCGCCGTGCGTCGCTGCACTCGCCGACCGGACGGCCATGTGATCTCAACACGAGGTGAGTCACGGCCGAAACGGCTTTGCAGCTGGCGTAATTAAAGCGTCGCCTTAACCCGCCACGCGTCCTGCCTGTGATTTAAAGCTAATGACAGTGGAGAGCTCCGCCGCACTGAAAACTAGAGGTAAAAACCACTGTAAATGATGAGCCGCGCCGATAATGGGACGTGACAGTGCTCAGAGATGCTCTATTGATCATACGTTCAGTTGGGGTTCTTCTACCTAATTAGGGTGGCCGCGCATTTCGCGTCTTCCGGGGGCCGCGAGGTTTCGCCGGTTATTGGGATATTTATCACGAGCGCAGACGGCGCCCTGGGTCGTGCAGGCGTGCCAAATTCGTCACAGGTGTTGTGGTAGCCGTACATGGCTAGATTATGTTGGTTTAATTGGTGTGCATGTGTGGTTAAACTATGAGTAGTTTTCCCCTCAAGACTCAAGTCTCAAGTACATAAATATCAAGTACATCACCAACCAGTGTTGGAGTAACTAGTTACATGTAACGGAATTACGTAATTTAATTACAAAATAAATGTAATTGTAATTAGTTACAGTTACTGAGAAAAAATGTGTAATTAAATTACAGTTACTTTTGAAAAATGCCAGTGATTACAAAGGGGGTTACATCAGATTTTTTCACACACCCACCCCCACTTACAGATTTATCTAACTTCTTTTAAATTGCATTGACTGCTCTAAAATGAGACACCAATGTTTCCGGAGTTTAGGACACAGAATAGGACACATGCTTATTCGATAACTTCATTTCCTGTTTGGGTTTATGCATAAACTTTATTTTTTAAGATTGTTTTTTCCAAGGCATTGTTAGATGCTAGTGTTTTCTGTCATTACTGTGCAAACATTTGATTTCAAACCCAGTATCATAGCTATTAAACTATTTCCTGTTATGATGTTATTTATGTTATGATCTTGTTATGACATATAGCGCTCAAGGTGACCCGAGTTCGATTCCCGTCTCGAGGTCCTTTGCCGATCCAGCTCCCCTCTCTCCTCCCAGTTCTTTCCTGTCGTCTCTCTACTGTCCTATCGCAATAAAAGGCATAAAAAGCCCCAAAAAAAAAGTAAAAAAAAAAAAAACAGTCTGAATTTGTGGTGGCTGTGCTTTAAATTAAATTTTTACACAGCTCAGACTCATTCGGGGCAACTTAAGTCAGTGCTATATGCTTGATTAAAAAAAACTGGTGTGACTGCACTGTGTCCCTAAAATGTCTAATTTGAATTTGCCATTTGCTAGCAACTGATTTCTTCATGAAAGCTTTGCATTCAAATATTTCAACTCAGATCAGTGTTTTGTGTCTAATAATTTTGACACGAAACATCTAAATAATCTATCAAGCAGCTGTGTAATAAGTGCGATAATGTACATTCAGCCAGTTGTTATTGCAATATAAAGAAGTGCTATTTCTTACTTATTATAATCTTAATTCTAGTGATAAAGGTTTTTGAAAGTCTGAGAGTAATCAGTGTTAAAATTCTACTGTAAGGTTAACTCTACCTGATTTAAATGTTTCAAAATGATTAACAGTTGAAAATATTAGAAATTTAGAAAAGTAATCAAAAAGTAACTAAAAGTAATGTTACATTACTTTAATAAAGTAATTGAAAAGTTACACTACTTATTACATTTTAAATCAAGTAATTTGTAATCTGTAACCTATTACATTTCCAAAGTAACCTTCCCAACACTGTCACCAACTGTACGCGTTTACGTAAAGCCATGGCTGGTTTTTGCACAAATCAAAATTGTGTTTTGTTTTTAACTATTTGAAAAATGTCCTTACTTACGGTGGCCGAGAGAGCTCAACGCGCTGCAACTTAAGAAAACACATGCAAATAGAAAAAACGACAACAGATTAAGAAAACATCTTCATTAGTTTGACAACACAGGGGCTGCAAATCCTTGCAATGCAAACACAAATGAAAACGCGCTGCAAATTCTCACAACACAACCAAACACACAAACACTCTGCAAATAGCACGGACCACAACGGAAATGTTTCAGGGGGAGCTCAAAATGTGACGAACCCAGCTGGGACCTGATTATTCGTTCAGTGGCTTTTGGTCAGAGCAGAGGTGTAGTCGGTGAACTAAAATGTGAGTTTTTTGTTTATTTTAACATCCTGATCATACAATTCATTGGTCTTTTGGAACTTATTAGACTAATCTTACGTTAAGTGTGTAATTCGTCAGATTAGTCTAATAATATCCAAAAGACCAAGGAATCGTATGATCAGGATGTTAAAATAAACAATAAACTCACCGACAACACCTCTGCTCTGACCAAAAGCTACTGAACAAATAATCAGGTCCCAGCTGGGTTCATCACTTTTTGAGGCCCCCCTGAAACATTTCCGTTGTGGTCCGTGCTATTTACAGTGCGTTTCCTTATTTGTGTTTGCGTTGCGAGGATTTGCAGTGCCTGTGTTGTCAAACTGATGAAGATGTTTTCTTAATTTATTGTCATTTTTTTTCTGTTTGCATGTGTTTTCTTAAGTTGCAGCGCATTGAGCTCTCTCTGCCACCGTACTTACTACTTTTTTGGGCCTTGAACGTGTCAGATGAGTTGCTGTCTAAGCAGGGTCAGAAAGCTCTCTGATTTCATCAAAAATATCTTAACTTGTGTTCCGAAGATGAACGAAGGTCTTACAAGTTTGGAACACCATGAAGGTGAGTAATTGATGACAGAATTTTCATTCTGGGGTGAACTATCCCTTGCTTCTGAGTTGATGTTCAGCTTCTCTGCTCTAGTGAGCAACCTTCGATTTGACTTGCCGTGATGTGATGTGACGCCGGTCACGTCTGCTGTAGACATGCAAGACCACCTTAGGGTTTACTTGGTTTTCTTTTTTCAGCAGGATTTGTATAGTACCTAAAGACACTGCACATTTTTAATACACAGCAACATTATTTATTTGCTGTCTGGTTGACTCCCAGAGATATTTATTATGCGAAAACCGATCATTGGTCAGTTTCGAAAGCATGCAAGAACATTCACAGCAGCATTGTCTCCGCTGGCCTCAATTCTTGAGTACTGTATGTGAATTCATAACATAATGCTTCGGAAAAGGTGATATTCAGCAACTAGTGAAGAGCTCATTACCTCAACCTCAGTGTTTCAGGCCATAGTCATGAATAATGAGGCCATTATGGAGATGTAACCCCATGGATCGGAAATGGCCTTTAAACCTTTAAATCCTTCCGCTGAAATTGTGTACTCCGCTGTTTTGTCAGCCTAGCTTTTGCGTGCTTTACATTACAAGAAGAAATCATGATGGACACTAAAATGTGATAGATTGAATGCAGCATTGTTTCGCGGTTTTATGTAGCCTACAGAACGATTTATTGGAAACTCTTCTGTGCCTCCCTATTTGTTGTTTTCAAGATCCTCCTCAGTTTTTGTAGATGATTCCACAGTATCAATTAGAGAGAATTTTATATAACCCATTATTTAAAAATTTAATTTAGGCATATTAAAGGGTTACTTTACCCCAAAAAGAAAATTCTGTTATTAAATACTTATCCTCGTGTTGTTCCAAACCTGTAAGACCTTTGTTCATCTTCAGAACACAAATTAAGATATTTTTGATGAAATTCAAGAGCTTTCTGACCCTGCATAGACAGCAACACAACTACCATGTTTAAGGCCCAGAAAGGTAGTAAGAACATCTTCAAAGTAGTTCATGTGACATCAGAGAATTTTATGAAATTTTATGAAGCTTCAAGTAAAATTTCTATGCACAAAAAAACCAAAAATAACTTTATTCAACAATTTCCTCTTTTCAGTGTCAATCTTCAATGCATGTTCATGAGAGTACAACAAATTATTTATCATTTCCAACATATGCTCACTGGGAAAACGAACGTCTTTTTATGTTTTTGTCAATATCCCAATCTCCCAAAATGTACCTATACTTACAATTCACTGCAGTTTCCATCTGAAATTAACACTAGTGCTAGAACTTTTATTCTTTTTAACACAATTTATGACAGGGCAGATTACTGATTAATAAAGATTTTCTTAAGGTTCTAGAATGCTTTTACCATAGTAAATGATTTGTAAATGATTTGTAAATTTTGATGTTTGTATCACATAATCATCTTCACATATATGGCTTTTTTGATGTAGTAAACTTGCTCAGTAGCGCACCTGGTACATGTGTCATGTACTCTCATTAATGCGCATTGACTGGCACAGAAGACAAGAAATTGTTTAATAAAGTAATTACTTTTGTTTTCTTTTTGCACAAAGTATGGTTGTGTCCTTACTACCTTTCTGGGCCTTGAATGTGGCAGTTGCATTGCTGTCTATGCAGGGTCAGAAAGCTCTCGGATTTTATCAAAAATATCTTAATTTGTCTTCCAAAGATGAACGAAGGTCTTATGGGTTTGGAACGACATGAGAGTGAGTAATTAATGACAGAATTCTCATTTTTTGGAGAACTACCCCTTTAATTTATTGTTAAACACTTTGGCACATTTTTAAGTGCTTCATAAATAAATGTAATTTTATCAGATAAAATTTGTTTATAGAAATACAACTTGCATTTTATTTTTATTTTATTTTGCTTTGGAGTTTACACCCTGCTATATATATATATATATATATATATATATATATATATATATATATACATATATATATATATATAATTATTATTATTATTTTTTTTTTTTGCACTTCCTTTTGCACTACTTTTGCACTACCCTACTTTTTGCAAATGTATATCTCACAATTTGAAGTTATAAGATTGTAATTATAGGTTTAAAGCGCACAATTCCTTCACAAGTTTACATTTAGACATTCTAACTTTTTTTTTTTCTCAAAATAGTGAGTTTACATCTTGTGATTTAGATTTTTTTTTTTTTTTTTTTTCGATTTCTCAGATTACATCTCACAATTTTTTAATTTTTTAATTTTGAGTTTACATCTATCGGTTCTAATGTTTTTTCCCCCAGAATTGTGAGTTTACACCTTGCAATTTAGATATTTTTGGCTTTGAAATTTTTACATCTAACTTTACGAGTACACTTCTTTCGCATTGTGCTAAGACCAGAACGGGTATTCTTTTTGGTTTTAGGACAAATTTAATGAAAGGTTTTGATCCACTTCAAATGTTGACTACTGTGTATATTTAAATTTGCATCAAAAAAAAAAAAAAGTAACATTCAAAGTTTACATCTTGTTGAATTCTAAGTTTACATCTAAATTTTTTTCTCAGAATTTTGAGTTTGCATTTTGAAATTTAGAATTTTTAAGTTTAAATCTGTTTTTTTTTTTTTATTTTATACAATTTAGCTCTTTTTCCACCCTCCAAATTTTGAGTTTATGTCTCTCAATTTAACTTTTTTCCTCTCTCAGAATTGCGAATGCGAAGTTATAAGATTGTAATTATAGGTTTAAAGCTCAAAATTCTGAGTTTACATTGGGCAATTCTACCTTCTGAGTTCACTTCTTGCACTTTTTTCACTTCTTTTCATCTTTTTTTGCATCAAAGATTACAAAACAAACATTCAAAGTTTACATCTCTCTGAATTCTAACTTTTTTTCCACAGAGTTTTGAGTTCGCATTTCACAATTTTGAATTTTTCACAGGATTCTGAATTTTGAAAGTTCTTAAAAAAAAAAATAAAAAAATAAAAGAAAAGGTAATTGTGACTTTTAATCTCACAATTCCGACTCTTATTCTCTTTTTCATCTGGCTCATATTTGCAATCTCAACCATATTCACAAAATTATCGTTTTTAGTGACTTCAAAACCAATAGTTTGATCGCTGGCAGCTTATTCACAGCATCTACCATCAAATGACTGTGTCATTTATGTTTTATGGCATACAGTAACTGCTCTGCAGTATAGCCATTCAAGCCGGTTCAAATTTTGCTGAAGATATAATTATGTATTTATGAGTGAAACATCACATCATTATTGTCTATTAAACGGTGCCACCTCGAGGAACGAAGGTGAACTGCATGAACTGAGTCATGAGATATTTAAATATTGTTGCAGAGAAAATATACTTACACTAATACACACCTTGGGTCTCCAGCGACCATATACACGTTTTACAAAAAAATGATCAGAAAACAGACATTCTTGTATATTTGATGTTTTTTTTTTCTTGTTATATTATTATGATGAATAGATTGAAGAATACTAAGAAAGTCTAACTTTAAAAAATAAAGAAGGGAAAGGGTAGTGAATGACGTCCCAGATCATTAAAGAATGTTTTCAGAGCTTTTTTCTATATAGCAGTTCAGAGTGACCATGACTGTCAGGCTCCAAAGAAGTAACACACACACACACACACTAAAAGAACCATAAAAATAGTCCAAATGACTCATTCAACAACAGCTTTAAGTGCAGAACGAACCAATATTTCTATCTAGTTCCACTGAATGTTTTAAAATTATTATTAAATAATAATTATTTAATAATTACTGCAACAACATTTATTATCATAAATGGTTTATTATATGTAATGACAAATAATTTCTTTAATCTTGTGTTTTGTTTTACCTGTATTATTAGCTATTTTACCTATTAACAAAATATTACCTATTCTGATTAATTAAATATTTCCTGTATTTGACAATGCATTCAGTTGTCAATACTCTGTACCATCACTGTTTTCTCATGTTTAATCCATTCCACATTAGATTTTTCCTCCAAAATCATTGCAGGAAAAAGCTTCAGTCCTCTGAAGATCGAAATTGGCTTTTAGTCCAAAAATAATTAAAGCAATAATCTAAACCGCAGGTGACTGCAACCTAATCATTAAAAATTCTTTGAAAAGATGATAAGATAACGTTTCCATTCGAATCTTGACTCCAATTATTATTTCCAAATTTTTTAATTATTTGAAAAGCACTCCATGGTTGTTAAATTCCAGATATAGCACCAAAAAATAAAGTATGTATGTCTAATTAAGGCTTTTACGACATTTCGCCTTCAAGAAATGCCACTGGTCTGCACCACGTACGGGGTCACGTAGAGTTTTCGAGCCATCTTTGGTGGAGGTTTTCTGTGGAGCCCGGATCCTCATTATCTTTAAGGCTCCTCTCACTTCACTGCATTGCTCATTACCGCGCACAGGAAGTGGAAGCTGACTTGCTCTTAACTGTGTCTAAATGGTGCTTGCATTTTACTGTCTGAGGCAGAGGTGCAAAGCTGTGGTAAGATAATTAGCCACCTGTTTTTTTGACACCATCTGGCACTTTTCTAGGGTTTTTAATCATTAAAGAGAGCAGAGTTTATGGTCCATATGCACCTATATAAGTGGATGTGCAGAAGAGTGTATAAAAATGCTTAAAAACCTTATTGATGCAGAGATTGTTATTGTTTATTGTAAACATGCTGGTTGAAATGGAAGATATTATCTTATTTAGGAGGCATATTTATATCGGTAGACTGAGTGCCGCAATACCACATTATACGTAACAGTGCATAGTTTATTGTTAAGTTATTTATTTCTTGAGATGGCATATTAATTCATAGTGCAAATGTTTTATCAATATTTTCTGATTGGTCATCGGTGGCATTCAGTGGTCTGAAATTTTCTAATATTCGCCACTGTCAATAGCACCACAGTATGTCAAATTAATTTGATTGATAACTGAAACTAAAACCTTATTGTATCTCATATCACTATCTCTCATATCATACAAATGCAACCATTCTGTGTCCCTCAGAAGACTTTTTGTTAATATTATGTTAATGTTGTTGCAGTTTTCAGGCTTTAGGATAGTACACAAGTAAGATTAAAATAAATAAATAAATCGAATCAAATCAATATTTCATGTCCATTTAAATATTTATTTAGTGAGAATACGCTTATTCCCACCAAGCAAAAGCAAATGTAAAAAAGGTATTGCAATTTATAAGATTGTAATTACAAGTTTACACCTTGCAATTGTGTTGTTTATTTCTCTCTCTCTCTCTCGGAATTGTATTTTTTTCTTCTTCTTCTCAGAACTGGGAGTTTACATCTTGTTGGTATTTATTTATTAATTTATTCACACATTCTGAGTTTACATCTCACAATTTAGCTTTTTTTCCTTCAAATTTTGAGTTCTTCTTTTTTCTCTGAATTGTGAATGTATATCTTTTAAAATTAATTAAAAAAATTAAAAAATATCTTTTAATTACAAGTTTAAAGCACAAAATTTTGTCTTTTTTCCGTCTAATTCTGAGTTTACATCTCTGAATTCTTTTTTTTTTTCTTAGAACTGGGAGTTTACATCTTGTTGGAGTTTATTTAACTTATTTATTTATTGGCACATTCTGAGTTTACATGTCACAATTTAGATTTTTGTTGTTGTTGTTGTTGTTTAATTGAGTTAACATCTCACAGTTTAGATTTTTTCTCCAAATTCTTAGTTTACAACTTGCAATTTTTCTTTTTTTCTCAGAATTGCGAATGTATATCTCACAGTTGCGTGTTATATGATTGTAATTAGATGTTTAAAGCTCACAATGTTGTTTTTCTGTCTAATTCTGAGTTTACATCTCACAGTTCTAACTTTTTTTCACCAGAATTGTGAGTTTTGCATAAATAAAACTCATCTTGCATTTGAATTAATTTAATTTAATTTAATTTAATTTATTATTTTTTTTATTACATCTCACAGTCCTAACTTTTGTCTTTGAAATTGTGAGTTTACATCTTGCAGTTTATTTTATTTTTTATTTTATTTTTTTCAATTTTGAGTTTACATCTTACAATTTTAACTTTTTTTTTCTCAGAATTGAGTTTACATCTTGTGACCTGGATTTTGTTTTTTGTTTTTAGTTTACATTTCACGGTTTAGATTTTGTCTCCAAATTCTCAGTTTACATCTCACAATCTTCTTTTTTCTCAGAATTGTGAAGGTGTATCTCATAATTGCATGTTTTTATTTTACATCTCACAATTCTAACTTTTGTCTTTGAAATTGTAAATTTACATCTTGCAATTTAGTTTTTTTAATTTATTTATTTTTATTATTATTTTTTTTTTTTTAATTTTGAGTTTACATCTTACAATTCTAACTTTTTTTTTCTCAGAATTGAGTTTACATCTTGTGATCTGGATTTTGTTTTGTCTGGATTTTTTTTGTTTATAGTTTACATCTCACAATTCTAACTTTTTAATCAGAATTATGAGTTTACATCTTGCAATTTCGATTTTGTTTTAATGCCTTTTGAATTAAAATCTCACAATTCTAACTTTTTTTTTCTCAAAACTGTAAGTTCACGTTGCACAACATTACGTTACATTATTTTAAGTTTTTCTCAGGATTAAAAATTTACATCTCGCACCTTTTAAAATGGGTAACTGTGACATTTTATCCCACAGTTTTGACTATTTTTTTGCAATTGTGAGTTTATATCTTGAAATTACAAGTTATAAACGCCCGCGCACACACACACACACACACACACACTCAGAATTGCTAGAAAAAAAGTCTCAGTTGTAACATACAGTATGAAATCAGAATTATGAGATAAATGCCAACAATTACCCTTCTATTATCATTCATTTGTTAATTCATTCATTCCATAGTGGAAACAAGCTTCAGTTCATATGTATAACGAGGCTATATTAAGTAATGAATATATTAAGTAAACAAACAGTTTTTACATTCTATCAAAGTTGAATTAGAATTGAATTAACCTTACATTAATTACCAAAAAACCTGATCCGAATCACATTTCTTTTCTGGCACTAGTGTTTTACACTATATTGCGTGGTCTTACTTTCATTGCAACAACCGCAAGGTTATCCTTTCCCAGTACAAATGTCAAAGAACTCACAGGGAAGGGTTCAGTGAGGTGAACCCCTTTCACAATCTTGCATCAAAGTACTTTTGGACTTCTTCTGTTTCTTTTTACTAATCAGCTAGTTCGGAGGTTTGGTACCATTGTTAAAGGGCTATTTCACCCAAAAATGAATATTCTGTCATTAATTACTGTTCTCATGTTGTTCCAAACCCATAAGACCTTCGTTCATCTTCAGAACTTAAATTAAGATATTTAAGAAAATTATGAATGAATTTTTGTTTTGTTTTGTTTTGTTTTCTTTGCGCACAAAAAAGTATTCTCGTAGCTTGAAGGAGAAGTCCACTTCCAAAACAAAGATTCACATATAATGTACTCACCCCCTTGTCATCCAAGATGTTCATGTCTTTTTTTCTTCAGTCGTAAAGAAATTGTTTTTCGAGGAAAACATTTCTGCATTTTTTCTCCATATAATGGACTGATATGGTGCCCCGATTTTGAACTTCCAAAATGCAGTTTAAATGCGGCTTCAAACGATCCCAAATACAGTTGTAAACAATCCCAGCCGAGGAAGAATGGTCTTATCTAGTGAAACGATTGGTTATTTTCATTAAAAAATACAATTTAAATACTGTTTAATCTCAAACGCTCGTCCTGTCTTGCTCTTCTTGAACTCTGTGTATTCCGGCTCAAGACGGTTAGGGTATGTTGAAAAACTCCAATCGTATTTTCTCCCTCAACTTCAAAAATCATTTCAAAATCATCCTACATCGCTGCAGAAGTACCGACCCAGTCTTTGCAACGTGAACATGCAAAGAAGATCAAACACCCTTGACAAAAAAGGTAAAACAGCGATATAGGACGATTTTGATGTTGAGGGAGAATATGAGATGGGAGTTTTTCGACATACCCTAACTGTCATAAACCGGAACAAAAACTGTCCACACTGTAAAAAATAAAAAAAACACAATTTGTTGAGTCAGCTTAAAATAATTTGTTACCCTGCTGCCTTAAAAGTTTATTCAACTTAAAATGTTAAGTTGTACTAAGTAACAACTTAGATATTTGTGTTTGCTAAACTTAACAGATGGGTAAGTAACCCAGCTGCCTTAAAAATTTAAGTTGATTCAACTCAAACATCTAAGTTGTCACTTAGTATAATTTAACATTTCAAGTTGAATAAACTTTTTTTGAGCTGACTGAACTTAAAATTTTAAGGCAGCCAGGTTACAAATTATTTTAAGTTGGCTCAACAAATTGTTTTTTACAGTGCGACAGAGTAAGACAAGACGAGCGTTTGACATTAAAAAGTATATAAATTCTATTATTTTTATTAAAATAACCGTTAGTTACGCTAGATAAGACCCTTCTTTCTCACCTGGGATTGTTTACAAGTGCATTTGGGATCGTTTGAAGCTGCATTTAAACTGCATTTTGGAAGTTCAAAATCGGGGCACCATACCAGTCCATTATATAGAGAAAAATGCTGAAATGTTTTCCTCAAAAACATAATTTCTTTACGACTGAAGAAAGAAAGACACGAACATCTTTGATGACAAGGGGGTGAGGGTGAGCAATCAATGACAGAATTTTCATTTTTAGGTGAACTATCCCTTTAATGGACCAAAAGAGGAAACACAAACAGATATTTATTGGAAATAATGAAATTTCTCATTAAGGAAGGGCATTAAAAAAATGAACAAGCTTGCTAGAAATAGACATTTATTGCCTCATAAACTGATATTCTCATGTAAAAATGAATAAGCTAATTTGTACATACAGTATGTACTGTATTGTGAATAATCAGTATGTTTGCATCAGTTCAAATGTTAATATCCTTATCGCTATATTCATTACACTCATGGAGCTAATCTAATAGACCACATGTTCCGATAGTAATGATTATGAAACCACATGGTGAACCAGCTAATGATGTTTGCTGACAGGGTAAGACGTGTTAAGGGCCCTTTTCATAGTCTAATATCTTGTGCAAAATGGGCGAATCCATGATGAATATTTCTAATAACTATGAAACTGGAACCTAAAACCTTTGAGTGTTTTCAAGTATGCTATCCGGCTTGATATTTCATATCTGATGTAATGGCATTCGATAACAATGACAGTTTTTAAGTGTGACTTAAGTGTCAAAATACTTGTTAGGGCCACTGATGGATGCTTTTTTTTATACAGCAGTTGGTTTAGCACATCTTCTCCGCAAAAAAAGTATCCCGGCGTTCTATAAATCAAATCGAAGCCGAGATTTCTAAAGGCATCCGGCCATTTTTACAACACTTTATATTGTTGAGAGAGTATGACTCTGGGATCAGGAACCATGAAAGACAAATGGAAGGAGACAGAACGAGCAATTTAAAATTTCAAGGGCAGCAGAGAAAGGCAATTTAAGTTCTTTTGTCATTACCAATGCATGAAGCATGATGCAAGCAGGGTTCTTCTAGGATACATCGGCCGTGTTTTACAACAGTGTCAAACTAATTGGCACTGGAGTATTGTCTGGCATTTGCAGCAAGGAGACACATTTTGCGTTGCTTATTCCGCCTGGAATTGGCCGGCGCTCAGGACGGGTGCCAGAAACTTCGCAGGGCGCCACGTCTGATAACCTTTACCTAGATGACGGTTCACCTTTTGCTGGAGCAGCTCGACTGTTCACACCAAAGCTATTTCCAATTTTAAAAGGGGCCAGAGAAAACAATCCAGGTTAGAAAAGGGGAAGCGTACAGACGGGCCGGCTCGCATCTACGTGGCTGATATGACTTATCTGACAGCTGTGCAATGATGTATCGATCGCATGCTGTGATAAAGGTAGCTGCGCTCAATATTTGAGTTCTCCGCAGCCAGGCTTGGGCTGCAAGGTAAAAAATTGAGGCTATATTCAAATGTCAGCAAAATCATCCTCAGCTGTGACAGCAGGATTAAACACAATATACTTTATGGAAATTGGCTCCATTTTTTTTGACACATGCGCTGCGTTCCAAAACCTAGTGAGCTGTCTGTATGCCGCCTCATAAGATACCTCGCTTTGGCTGAAATTCAAGGCAGCGTCATGAACTGTATATTCTTTATATGGACAAGCCAATCCCAGAATGCACCGCAATTAACTGTGTGGTGGAAAAAAAGAAGGAAAATGATCAAATGTGTCAGTCAGTAAAACGTCATTTGTTCAAGTGTGAGAGAAACAGATATAAAATAGACTATTTTAGACAATTTTTGTCATGGTTGTCATGGTTGAAGGATCATAGTTATGAGTTCACCGCACATGAACATCATAAAGCCATAATTATGAGTTGAAGACTCAGGAATTATATATGTATTTTTTTAAACCAGAGTTTTCGAGTAGGGTGTGTATCAGTAGGTGCTTTTCTATTAAAGATTTGTGCAAAACTTTTGCGAATTTTTTATAAATGTCCATTATAAAATGATGACATTTCCATTAACCAGTGTTATGTGAATAAAACATATGTTTTTCCTCTCGCGATAAGTCACGATGACCGATGTCGGTAGGTTTATGTATATCGCAGTCACTAGCCATTATGTTTAACAGTGTTAATTTTATTGACGAGTAATTTTCGTTAACAACATTTTTTTTTTCACAGATGAAAATGAGACCATGAGGAACTAAATCTTGTTTTGAAAAACAAAAATTATAATGAAATCTATTGACAAATCTGTTGATCTATTGATGTTTTTGTATTTGTACGAATAATTTTCATTGACATTTTTTTTCACAGACGAAAACGAGACTATAACATACTAAATCGTGTTTTGAATGACAAAAAACTGATGAAAATCTATTGAAATTTTCATCTACAAATAAAAATGAGATGAAAATGTTAAGCCCACAGTATACTTCGTTTTTGTACGTGTACGAATTATTTTCGTTAACGATTTTTTTTTTCACCAGTGTAAACGAGACTATAATGAACTAAATTTTGTTTTGAATGATAAAAACTATGATGAAAATCTGTTGACAAATCTATTGACGCTTTTGTATGCGTACAAATAAATTTCGTCCACATTTTTTCACAGACGAAAACGAGACTATAATGAACTAAATCTTGTTTTGAATGATAAAAACTATGATGAAAATCTATTGACATTTTCGTCTACAAATAAAAACGAGATGAAAATGTTAAGCCCAAAGTATACTTAGTTTCTGTACGAATACAAATAATTATCGTTAACAATATTTTTTTCACTGACGAAAACAAGACTATAACAAACTAAATATTGCTTTGAATGACAAAAACTATTATGAAAATCTATTGACGTTCATCTACAAATAAAAATGAAATGAAAATGTTAAGCCCAAAGTATATTCCGTTTTTGTACGCATACAAATAATTTTCGTCAACATTTTTTCACTGGCGAAAACAAGACAATAACAAACTAAATCTTGTTTTGCATGACAAAAAACTATTAACATTTTCGTCTATGAATAAAAACGAGATGAAAATGTTAAGCATAAAATCTTAAATCACGTTTTCACTCTAGATTACTCACGTGATGTTTTTCATGTCACTAGCGCAAATAAAATCATCACATAATGCTTTCCTTCACTTTATGATAAGTGGACGTGTCAAACTGGATGTGTAAATAAGTTCTACACTGATTGGCTTGTGTGACAACACGTCATGTGAATTTTCTGTTCAAGTTAACATTTTGCGCAGAAGATGCAAAAAGGCATGTTTGCGGCAAGCAAGTCGCCCAGCGCAAATTCGCATCTATTTGCATCTTTGCATTGACTTTGTATGTAAGCTGTTCGCGTTAATAATTACATTTGTTTTTTGGTGTGCACACACCATAAGAGGAAACATTAAAGGGAAGCTGCCCATGAAGTTCACTAGATTTTGGAACAGAGCCATAATTTTGTGTTTGTTGTAAAGAAAAATGAAGTGGTCACTAGGGGGTTTTGGGTGATATTTACGCATTCTCTTATCATTTTGTGCCATTTGTTTGGGTATTTATCATGTAATAGTGCAATAATTCTAATGCTGAAGCAGATAATGTGAATAAAATTAGGTTATGTGTGCATAGCTGTGCATAAAATTGACATTTTGGCCTTTGAAAAAAACATAAAGAAGAATAATAACAGGAAGTGTGTTGGATGCGTGGTTTCACGGACATATTTTAAAAGGCAAGAGTATTCTTTTGGATTTGTCAAGAATGACTTATCACAAAACGTTCAGGATCACAGTCAGGAGTAACTGCAAACCACAAAAATATTTCACAGCATGTCTACTCGGATGCATCCAAATGCCTTAAAACCCATTTTCAAATAATGATGCAGTCATCAACATTCACAAACATGCTGCTCAGCAAGTGTCTTTATAAGCAAAAAGTGCAGATGCCTTGAGTAGTCGTTATTTTAATAATAACAACAATGACAACATCATAAAACCTTAAAAGGTGGTGTAAGCCATTTTGCAGACTTCTGCCATTTTGATAATAACAACCCTAAACCTCTGCCCTATAAAGACATTCAAGGAAGCTTGTTTCTGTCACTAAATAAAAAATAAAAATAAATAATTGTAATAATAAAAAATGTGACTTTTTATCTCGCATTTCTGACTTTTTTCCTTAGAAGTGTGAGATATAAATTCATAATTGGAAGAACTGCATGATATCAACTTGCAGTTGCGAGTTCTAAAGTCAGAATTGCAAGATAAAAACTGAATTTTTTCTTGCAATTGCGAGTTTATATCTCACAATTCTAACTTTATAACTTTATATCTGAGAACATATGCCTTTCTTTCCCCTCAAAATTGGACTTTATAACTTGCAATTGCGAGGAAAAAAAAAATCTGAATTGCGAGATACAAACTTGCATTTGCGAGGAAAAAAAAGGCAGAATTGTGAGTATCTTGCAATTCTGACTTCATAACTCGCAATTCTGAGAACATGGCAGTCTTTCTTTCCCCTCAAAACTGGACTTTATATCTTGCAATTGCTAGCTTATATCTCACAAGTCAGAATTGCACAAAAAACGTCAGAACTGTGAGATACAAACTTGCATTTGTGAGAAAAAAGTCCGAATTTCAAGTTTATATCATGCAATTCTGACTTTATAACAAGCAATTCTTGTTTGTTTCAAGAATTGCGAGTTGTTTCTTGTAATTCTGACTTTTTTCTTCTTGTAATTGTGAATTTATCTCTCACAATTCTGACCTTTTGTGCGCAATTCTGAATTGTAAGATATAAACTCACAATTGCAAGTTATAAAGTCCAATTTTGAGGGGAAAGACCGATATGTTCTCAGAATTACGAGTTCCAAAGTCAGAATTGCATGACATAAACATAATTGCGAGTAATGAAGTCAGAATTGCAAGATAAAAACTTGTGAGATATAAACTTGCAATTGCACATTACAAAGTCCAATTTTCAGGGGAAATTCAGACTTTTTTTCTCACAAATGGAAGTTTGTATCTCACAGTTCTGACTTTTTTTTTGTGCACTTCTGACTTTTGAGATATAAACTTGTAATCGCAAGATATAAAGTCCAGTTTTAAGGGGAAAGAAAGACTGATATGGTCTCAAAATTGTGAGATATAAAGTCAGAATTGCAAGATAAAAACTCAATTTTTTGCAAATGCAAGGTTGTTTCTTGTATTCTAACTTTTTTCTTCTCATAATTGTGAATTTATATCTCACAATTCTGACCTTTTGTGCGCAGTTCTGATTTGTGAGATATAAACTCGCAATCGCAAGATATAAAGTCCAGTTTTGAGGGGAAAGAAAGACTATGTTCTCAGAATTGCAAGATATAAAGTCAGAATTGCAAGATAAAAACTTACAATTCTGACTTTTTTTTCTCATAATTGTGAATTTATATCTCAAAATTCGTAGTTTTTTGCGCAATTCTGATTTGTAAGATATAAACTCACAACTGCAAGTTATAAAGTCTAATTTTGAGGGGAGAGACTAATATAAAGTCAGAATTGCATGACATAAACATGCAATTGCGAGTTATAAAGTCAGAATTGCATGATATAAACTTGTGGGATATAAACTTGCAATTGCACATTATAAAGACCAATTTTCAGGGGAAAGTCAGACTCTTTTTTTCTCAAAAATGCAAGTTTGTATCTCACATTTCTGACTTTTTTTGCGCAATTCTGACTTGTGAGATATAAACTCGTAATCGCAAGATATAAAGTCCAGTTTTGAGGGGAAAGAAAGACTCAAAATTGCGAGATATAAAGTCAGAATTGATAAAAATTCACAATTCTGACTTTTTCTTTTGCAAATGCAAGGGTGTTTCTCGTAATTCCGACTTTTTTCTTCTCGTAATTGTGAATTTATATCTCACAATTCTGACCTTTTTTGTGCAATTCTGATTTGTATGATATAAACTCACAATTGCAAGTTATAAAATCCAATTTTCTCAGAATTGCGAGTTACAATGGTTGTATCTCGTAATTCTGAGTTTTTTTCTTCTCATAATTGTGAATTCATATCTCACAATTCTGACTTTTTGTCTGCAATTATGAGAAAAAAGTATCACAATTGTGAGATAGAAACTTGTATTCGCGAAAAAAAAAAAGTCAGAATTTGTTTGGAATTTGTGAGCTTTTATCTTGCAATTCTGACTTTTTTTCGCAAATGCAAGTTTGTATCTCACAATTCTGACCTTTTTTGCACATTTCTGATTTGTAAGATTCTGCAATTCTGCAAAAAACATCAGAATAATGAAATATAAACGCACAATTCTGACAAAAATTGCGAGTTTGTCGCGCAATTCTGACTTTATAACTCGCAATTGCAAGTTTACATCACACGATTCTGACTTAATTTCTCAAAATTGTCTCAAAAGTTTATGTCTCAGTTCTGAGAAAAAAGGTCATAATTGCGAAATGTAAACCTGCAATTGCGAGAAAAAAATCTGAATTGTAAGATAAAAACTCGCAATTACCTTTTTTTAAATTTGTTTATTCAGTGGTGGAAATGGGCTTCCGTAGACATTTCGTAAATCCTTAATGTAAAAAATGATCATAGAATCCTTAAAAGTGCAGGATATTTACCCGTTTCCTTTTGCTATGTTCAAAGGCAGGTGTGAATTCTCAAGATGCCAATTTCAGTCTCATCCATCAGTAAAAATGTTTTTTTGAGGTTGATTATTGGAATACGTTTTACAAGAAAATACTATTCGAGTCTTTCTACCAAAATGACACGTTTAAATCAGTGAGTTTTTTTGCCATTTCTCTGTGAAATTCAATAGCAATTTCTGAGTGAAAATTGTTTCAAAGTAAAACCCACACCACCTTTTTTCAGTAGCCTATTTATTGGTGGTATACAACCCCCTCCAAAAATGAACCTTTAATACATCCAGGAAACCTAGAAAGGTTTTGACCACAGTTAATGGTGAATTAATGTGAGTCAATGTCACATTTTTAAAGGTCCAAAAGTCTGAGAACACTAGTAAAATGACATCTATTTTGCATTTTTTAATGGGAACAAGGAAATTTGACCTTTTGTACAGAAGAGTCAACACGGTCAATGTCACAAATAAGCATTTACATTAGCATCAGCGTCTGTGGAAATGGCCTACTTAGGATTTGATTAGTGACCTAGAAATAGTGCATAATCTTAATGATTTCTGTTGAATTTTACATCGTGTTTTTGTTAATCAAAGTCCTAAAATGTAGTTAATTCCTGATATAAAATGCAGAATTTCAATGCAGGATCCCACTGTTTATAGCAGTCGTTCTTCTGTCACTACTTATGTTTCAGTGTGAATACAAAATAAAAATAGTGTCATAAACCACACTGCCTTCGCATTGTTTCGCACATTAGTTCCTGGGTGAAAGCAGAAAAGGTGACAAACGTCAAACAGCGTTTTGTCCAATGTCACCTGTTCCCCTTTCATTACCGCTTAGCGTGTCGCAGCCACGCTGTGATGAGAGCGTTTGCATTTGCCCCATGCCGTGACCACAAATCTGCCAGGGAACGTTCTGGCGAGCCGAGCCTGTCGGAGAATAATGCGCAAGCCGCAAGAGGGAGGAGGGAATGAGTCCGAATGAATTACCTGAGCCCTCGAAGAAGGAGGGGGGGAAAAAGCCACTGACTTCATCAATCAATCACAATCAACTAATTGCAGGGCTGGCACATTCAAATCATAGCGCAGCTGGAGGTTAATGAAAATTGCACCTTGCTGTGACATAACATCTGATCTTGTTAAATAAGAGCGTGGAGCACGAGTGGGGAAGAGGATAGAAGAAAATCCTAAATGTCTGTCAAAGTGAGATCAGACACCTTCTACATAAAGCCTTGCGAGTTTAATCAGCCTGACAAACCTTTTCAATTCTGTCAGTCGCCAGTCGCCGAAGTCGAGAGCTGCTGACCTTGGAAAAGCCACGTGCGCGGCTGTACGTACGGGCTCTCGGCGCTGAGCCATTTGAGGTTCGGCTAGCAAGGATTTCAGCTGGAACTGAGGGGAAGGGTTGTGTGTGTTGTCGAAGCCGGATTTCCCCAGGGAAGCAAAATATCTGGAGGCGTACACGGTACATACTGCACACTGAATGCAGCAAGACAGCTTGAGAAGAATGGAGGCAGGATGAGCTGAAAAGATGTTGTCAGGAGGAAGAATGTGGCTTTTGAGTAAATGAATCGCTTGTGGCTCATTTGATCGTACTTACATTGCAAGCGCTTTAACTAAACCGATCCCTAATGAATGCTTTATCACATTTTTGTGGTTTTAACTCCATATATTGGGATTGATGACCGTATTTGCGACGTTTCTTCAACTATGAGATCTCGTGGCTCTCTGGATTTTTAGAAAATATTTTTGTATACACTGACCTAGTCTTCATTTTAGGTGACACTTTGATATTAACCTTGATTTTTTTTTTTTTCAACACAATGAACATAATTTTTGTATCTCAAGCATGTTCTTGTTACAAGTATAGTCATTTTTCAGAAAAAAGCTGAAGAAGCATCCATTATGACTCTCGAGTCTGATTATATAAAAGCAGATTACAAAACCAAAAAAGCTTGGTTTTACAAAGTCTTTAGTTTTATTTAAATCACAAATCCTGTTTCACAGGACTTGTACTAGGTGCGCTACTGAGCAAGTTTACTATATCAGCAAAGCCATTCATATGGAGCTGATTATGCGATACAAACATCAAAATGTATTAGTTGACAAAGCATGATAACTATGATAAAAGTATTCTGGAATGAACCTTAAGAAAATTCTTTATTAGTGGCAGTCTGCCCTGTCATAATTAGTTTGAAAAGGAATAAATTTCCTCAGTAAAATTATTATTATTATTTTTTTAAAGTTTATTATTGGAATATATTTTGCAAGACAAAACTATTGCAGTCTTTCTACAAAAATGTCAAATAGAAAATATGTTTAAATTGTTTGTATATACTGACTGTATATACTTATTTTAGGTGACGCATTGATATTAATCTAGATTTTTCTTTTATTTTCATCACACAATATATTTAGTTTTACATCTCAAGCTGTTACGAAGGGAACGAAGCGAGGAGCGGGTGGATCCATATTCAAGCGTTTGTTGACATTAGACAGAAACATGGTCATAGGCAGGCTGGGTCGAACATAGGCAAACAGGTATACAGACAGCAAGACACAAGAGTATCCTGTGACACAGGCGAGGGCTGATCACCGGTGAACGTAATCCAAAGGGATAGGCAAAAGGGTTATCCAAACAGGCAGGCTTTAGTCTATACGACGGGGTGAACAGAGTCCGTGATGACGAGACAAAGGGTAAATCCATGACGGGCAAGAATCCAATAAAGCTACGGTCAAGACACGAATGAAATAACTAGACAAGGAAACTAGGAAGGGCTCCGTAAAGCAGCTAACACAGAATGAGTGCTAAACTCCGTACAATACTCGGCCCAGAATAGTGGGAAGAGCCTCGTATTTATGCTGTTCATGATTGGCTGCAGCTGTGAGCGCGGTGAAGCATGGGAAAGATAGTCCGGGGTGTAGTGCAACAGTTTGTGTAATGGCAAGACGACCTCTGGTGGTGAGTGGACCGGAGATCAGGACCAGACTCGTGACACAAGCCTGCTCTTCAGTTATCGTTTTTTTGAGAAAAAATTTAAGAAGCATCCATTATGACTCTCGACTTTGAATATATAACAGGTTACAAAACCAGATTACAAAACAACCAAGTTTACAAAATAACGTCACACTACACTAAACCCTACCAATAGTGTTAACAAAAGGAAACTTAGGATAAAAATGCATTTGCTCAAACAATCATGACATTAAAGCTCATCTTTAGGGTTTTTTTTTAAGTCACGAATCCTGTTTCACAGGACTTGTACTAGGTGCGCTACTGAGCAAGTTTACTATATCAGAAAAGCCATTCATATGGAGCTGATTATGTGATACAAACATCAAAATGTATTAGTTGACAAAGCATTCCACTATGATAAAAGTATGCTGGAATGAACCTTGAGAAAATTCTTTATTAATGGCAGTCTGCCCTGTCATAATTTGTTTGAAAAGGAATAAATTCCTCAGTAAACTGTTTTTTTTTTTTGTTTTTTTTTTTTAAGTTGATTATTGAATACATTTTACAAGACCAAACTATTGCAGCCTTGCCACATAAAAACTCTGTGAAAAATAATTTCACATTTTTTGCATATATTTACTGAATTACATCTTCATTTTAGGCGACACATTGATATTTACCTAGAGTTTTCTAATATTTTCATCACACAATATATGTAATTTTGTATCTCTGTATTTTGTTTTTTTTTTTTTGGAGGTTTACATTTTGACCCAGTAAGCATACGTTGGAAATGATGCCTGTTATTTAGCACTTTATCTGCTGTGTGAACACTGTTAGCAGCATTAAGGGAGGCTGTCATGTCCATTAGAAATGCCATTTTCTGTGACTTCCTAAAGCTAGCTTCACTCTAAATCCACTGCTGGTTGTTATAATATCAGTAATTAACCATTTCTGAGGATTTCCCAGGTAACGTCATTATAAATGAGCTTTGTAAACTGACTGTTATTTAATGCCCCAATTACAGATGGTTAATACATTTTCGCGACAGTCGGCATGGGCGATGACGGTATTTACAATGCCATTAAGTGCCTCTGTAATTCCGTCATTAAGCTGTTCATTATGTAAAGACTGTGGTTTCATCTCTTAGGGGGGCTCCAATCACCACTGAGCTCTATTAAACCCTGCCGCCCAGTGATTGCCATGGACCAGGCCTCAGTCGATGATAGGCTCCAAATTTCCCAGCACAATGCCATCATCACTAACTGCACAAAGGGAACAAGATTACAAAGTGCTGCGTAGGTCAAATCAAGTGCACGGATTGAAATTAGGAGCTGTTTGTGAGTTTAAAGTTCATGGAGTTTAATTCAGTTGTGCCGTTAAATGGCTGCATTCTCCTCTCAAGATTTTCTGGCAAGAATTTTGTACCATCAGACTTCACACAGCTATATGCTTGTGCTGAGGTTTTTGTCACAAGGGAATCTTTTGTACTTTTGTGTTTTGAATCTGAGCCATAAAGCAGTAAGATTTGTGAGAGAGACATGTGATATTTCAAATGCAGCATTTGTTTTCTGCAGGCTTTTTGAAGAAAGTGGATGCTTTGTTCCACGAGAGTATCCTAAGATGACTTCTTTCTGGCCTCCGACTTCAGCTGAATCAGAAATATTGTAAGAGTGGAATTGTAGATTTAGCAACAGACAGCTAAAGTGAGGCCTTATGTAAATTATTAATTTGTCAGATACCATCCTCAAATAAATCATTAATCAACGTATATTAATTTGGTAGTTTAAAAAATTGCTGTTCTTGACTTATGTTGGTTTGGCTACTTCACAATTGAGTTTCCTGTCAGGATCCTGCCACTCCCCTCTGGTCTTTGTTTTTTCATCCCTTGTTGCCTGGTATTCTGTGTGTTTTTGTTCTTTCTGTGAAGTCTGTCTGTTTGTTTGGTCATATCTGATTCTTTGTAGTCTCCCTGGATTCATCTTGCACTGTTATTGTTGTTTCCTTCTTGATTTTTGAGTGTTGTACTGTATGCTGTAGATCTTTATCCAGTGATTACTGAGCTTTTGGGTTTTGTTCCACCGTTTTAAAAAAATGTCTTGTTTTAACTTGAACGTGATTTTGACTACGTATCTCATAAATACAGTAGAAGCTTCACAAGTTCACTGGGGGAAAGAGATGAAGGCAGTCCCAGAATGCATTGCGAGAAGCTTGGTGAGGGGGAAAAAATGCAAGATGACAGATGAAAGCACCCAATAATATAATGTGTGCTATGTATGGACTATTTATCCTGTCAGAATCGGATGAGAAATCGACTTACGCAATGGAGTTTAATTTTACAGCCTTTTTATTTGGAAATTAAACATGTGCAAGGAAAAGATAATGTAATTACGGACACTCTCTCTAGGATGTAATTTCATGATGTCTGTGTACATGTTCTTTTCTTTTTCTCTTTGCATTTCTAGGGCCCAGAAGTGCTGGGAGATGAGATAGAGTGTAAGGTGTTTCATGGATAGCTGGATTATATTTTTGACTTGTTGTTTCTAATACTTTTCTTGTTTTTTTTTTTTTTTTTTTGTTTGCTTGTTTTCTTTCTCTTACTCTTAGATTCTTTGCAGAATCTTTTTTGAGGAGGGAGGCGTTACGACCTCGTTTTATACCTTCCCTGCCTGTTGATTGCAGTGTGACATCTATATGTGACGCCGTTGCCAATTAAAGATATTATGGGTGGACAGTATAAAAGGTGTTATGGAATGGATCAGCGTCACATCCTCTGGTGGAACTTTGTTCTCCAGAGAAGTCTTTTGCTTCAGTTTTTTTATTCTTTTTGTCAATATTTGTTACCCCAATGGATTACCTTTTTTTGTTTTGTTTACTTCTAACCCTAGACTTTGCTGTTTCCTTGTTTCTGTAGCCAACAATTTTTCCCTTAATATAACGATCCTGTAATTTAAAATATTCTTTTGTATCTGTGATCCTCTTTATGTTACAGTCGGGGACGAGCTGGCTGAGTCCAAACTAATCACAAAAAAATCACAACAATTCACAAGTACTCCACACAACTCCTCTTCATCAATTCAATTGTGAAGTGGAAAGTTGTGTGCTTGTAATAAGTCCACAATTAATGTTTTTTTTTTAACTTTAAATCATCACCTCTGGCCAAAATGTGAGTCCATAATCAATGTTGTCCTCTTACATCAAAGTCCACTGCCATATTTGTTTTTCACCATTACTGGGGAAGAGAGAAACTCATCTCATCTTAGATGGCCTGAGGGTGAATACCCAGATAGCACACGTACGTCTGCAAGATGTCTGTTAAAGATCACTTGATCTGGAAAGCATCGGCTGTGTACAAACATCTGACACACGTCTGTAAAATGTCAGTTTTACATACATTCTAAATCATAAACATCTTAAAGGCATCTAATATACATCTATTTGACATCTAATAGGAAATGTCCAACAGACGTATTGCAAATGAGCAAACACTCAAAAAAATACGTCTTGCAGATGTAAATGCAGATGTCCGACATGTAAGTGTGCTATCGGTGACCCAGATAGCACACGTACGTCTGAAAGATGTCTGTTAAAGATCACTCGATCTGGAAAGCATCTGTTGTGTACAAACATCGGACAGACGTCTGTAAGATGTCAATTTTACGTACATTCTAAATCATAAACATCTTAAAGACATCTAATAGATGTCTATTTGACATCTGATAGGTAACATCCTATAGACATTTTGCAAATGGGCAAACACTGTAATAAATACGTCTTCCAGATGTAAATGCATACGTCAAATAGATGTCCCTGTGATGTATGTGCCCAGATAGCACACATACATCTGCAAGATGTCTGTTAAAGATTACTTGATCTGGAAATCATCTGCTGTGTACAAACATCTGACAGACGTCTTTAAGATGTCAGTTTTATGTACATTCTAAATCATAAACATCTTAAAGACATCTAATAGATGTCTATTTGACATCTGATAGGAGACGTCCTATAGACATATTGCAGATGAGCAAACACTCTAAAAAATACATCTTGTAGATGTCAAAAAGACATCTCTGTGATGTATGTGTGCTATCAGGGTCTTTTAAAGAACAGTAACCACAAACCCAGAAAGCACACGTACGTCTGCAATATGTCTGTTAAAGATCACTTGAGCTGGAAAGCGTTTGCTGTGTAAAAAACATCTGACAGATATCTGTAGGATGTCAGTTTTATATACATTTTAAATCATAAACATCTTAAAGACATCTAATAGACGTCTATTTGACTTCTGATAGGAAACGTCCCATAGACATATTGCAGATGAGTAAACACTAAATACGTCTTGCAGATGTAAATGCAGACGTCAAATTGACGTCTCTGTGATGTACGTGTGCTATCAGGGAACTGTACATACATTACTGTACATTAGCATTTGCGTCAAAACTAAAGCATACTTTTGGCATTAGAAGGAACTGGTATTATCTGACTTTATCCAGCTGTATGCTTTTCTCTTTTTTTGGCACAAGGGAATCTTTTGCATCTATGCTATTTTGAATCTGAGCCATAAAGTGGTTTGTGAGATTTCAAATGCAGCATTTGTTTTCTACAGGCCTTTTGAAGAGCGTAGCAGTGGGTAAGAAAAAACGTAAGCAAAGGCAAAAAGCAAATGCCATCGCTATCTTAGTCAGATTAGGAATTTGACGCTCAGAGTAAAGACATCTTCAACAATTTAATCTCTTTTTGTGCTATCTGTGGTACTGCTTGTTTTGGGCAGTCCGTCAGTCAGATATGGGACAGCTGTCAAAGGATGAAGATACTCACACTTTTTCCCAAGTATTGGCAGCAGATTCAGGCGACACACTGCTCCCCAGAGCTTCCAGACTGACAGGTTTCTTTCTCTTTGGTTTCCAGTCCTTAGTTCCCTTTTCTGGCTCTGGCTTTTATATCTGTATCCTGCTGCCATCCTTTCGCTTTTGCCTTGGTTGGAGTCCTGCAGATAATGTACTGCTTCAAACTTTGTAGAGTGTCAGTGTGTGAGGGTGTTTGCAAGGTTTGCAGATCTCCAAAGTATGATGTACTGAGATTGAGCACTAGGACTGTTGTAATTTGTTTACTTCAAAAATGGAAGCCCAAAACTGTGGACTAAGCACAGTAGATACAGTATAAATATAGTTTTCAGTTCATGAATACTGCCTCATTTGCTTAAGGTGATATTGAGATGCTAAAATTAAACGTTTAGTTACAGAGAGTAGAAAAATCCTTATATTGGGGATTGCTTTTGAAATAAATAAACTAGTGAGACTATGCTAGTCAAATAACTTCTGGTGTCTGGCAGGGTAAGCTGGTTTACTAGCTGGTTAACCAGAAGTACCCTAACAAAAATTTAGCCTGTTTTTTTTTTTTAAGTAAAAGTGTAGTAACTATTATGTTTGACATACTGACTACCATTTGCACAACCACAGTTTTACTACAATTACCAATGGTAACCTAAACCTATGGTTAATTTGTGGTTACCATGGTTTAATTATAGTAACCTAAACCTCATAAACTGCATAAACCGGTCTAGACCAACATGGAACATCATGCTAATCTTGTTTTGTTGCCTGCTGGTTTGCTTTATGGATTCTTACACTTCTTTATTTTGTCTGTACTTTGTTTTAATATCTCACAGAACTTTTATGAACATGTGCAAACATATTGGGTTGTTTCACTTCACACAGCAGCAAAAACAAAAGCTAGCCTATATCCCTACTGGGAAAAGAAAAAAAAAAAGCTTGTTGGCTGGTCTTAGCTGGTTTAAGTTGGAAGTAGCTGATTTTCGCTAGTCTACCAGCCTGACCAGCTAAGGAAGTGGCTACAACCCCTCTAAAACCAGCCTGCTGACCAGGCTGGATAACCAGCTAAAAGCAGCCAACCAGCTTAGGCTGTTTTAGCATTTTTTTTTTTTTTTTTTTTTTTTTCCAGCAGGGATGCTAAGCAAACCAATTAAAGTTAACAGACTGCAAATGTGGTGCGAGATTCAGTGAAGCATAGCCTGTTGCTTTTATCAAAATGTACAAAAATATTGGGCTGTTTCACTTCTTCACAAATGAATCACTATTTTAAGTTGATTCTGTTCAAGGCCTTGAACAAACAAGCCTGCAAAACTGTTTGAATTGGTTCGCAAATCACTTTGAATCATAGTTCAGTTCTCTGCACATACTGTATCGTCTGAAGAAAGAATTCAATTCCTCATTCGTAACGAGAAATGGGGAAAAAAATCTGCATATTCTGCTGTTGGCCCTGCAATGAGGATCTTTATTAGTTGCTGTCTGTGAACAATTCCACAGGTATACATTTGATTTCATTTAAGTAATATTGATAGCGGTAAGCTAGATGATCTGTCATGTGAAAGTAAAAAGTGAAATGAATGCAAAGTTTTGATCGCGGCATTTAATTTACAGTAGATTTGTAGTAAATGAAAATACAGTAGATATGTAATGCATTACGTTGAGCATTATAACCAATTACATATGTTTCTGTTGAGCATATGAATGTAATATCCAGTCAGAGGCATTTTGATTCCTCACCCCAGAAAAATAAAAAAAAATCTCTCATCAGCTGACAATGCAGATTAAACCTTTAATGAGATATAAGATAAGGTAGTTATAAAATTGATTTAAGTTATAAGTAAGAAAAGCCCCTGTGGAAATCAGTTATGTAACTAGTAACTCGCTACTTGAGTAAATTTTTTTATTGGATATGTTTTTACTCTTATTCAAGTAACTATTAGGATTGTTACTTTTACTCTTACTTGAGTAATTATTTATACAGTCATGGCCAAAAATGTCAGCACCCTTGCAACTTCTCTTTAGAAAATTGTTCCAATTGCAAATGTTTTGGTATTCACGTGCTTATTGTTTTTGTTTGCACTGCAACAACACACACAAAAAAAAAAAAAAACAGGGAAGAAAAGTCAAACTTGATAAAATTTCACACAGAACTCAAAAATGGACTGGGCAAAATCATTGGCACCTTGTCAAAATTGTAAGAAATAATTGCTCTTCAAGCATGTGATGTTCCTGTAATTTGTATTTAGACACACCAGTAGCAAGTGACAGCTGTGGGCAATATAGTATATAACATACACTGAGCATGGAGAAAAGAAAGAAGTGTAAAGGAGTTGTCTGTGGATTTGAGAGAAAAAAAAAAAAAGTGGAAAAACATGGACAATCTCAAGGCTACAAGTCCATCTCTAGAGATCTTAATGTTCCTGTGTCCACTGTGCGCAATATCATCAAGAGGTTTACAGCCCATGGCACTGTAGCTAACCTCCCTGGACATGGATGGAAGAGCAAAATGAATGAAAAATTACAACAAAGGATTGTTTGAAAGGTGGATAAAGAACCCTGATTAACTTCCAAACAAATTCAAGCTGATCTGCAGACACAGGGTACAACAGTGTCAGCTCGCACTATCCGTCGCCATCTGAATGAAAAGTGACGCTATGGTAGGAGATCCAGGAGGACACCACTGGACACAAAGGCATAAAAAACCAAGACTGGAGTTTGCCAAAAACCTATGTGACAAAACCACAATCTTTTTGGGAGAACGTACTGTGATGAGACAAAAGTAGAGCTTTTTGGTAAAGGACATCATGGCACTGTTTACGAAAAGAAATGAGGCCTTCAAAGAAAAGAACACAGTCCCTACAGTCAAACGTGGTGGAGGTTCAAAGATGTTTTGGGGTTGCTTTGCTGCTTCTGGCACTGGATGCCTTGACTGTGCGAACAGTATCATGAAATCTGATGATTACCAAAGAATTTTGGGGCGCAACATAATGGCCAGTGTCAGAAAGCTGCGTCTCCACCAGAGGTCATGGGTCTTCCAGCAGGAATGACCCGAAACACACTTCAAAAAGCACTCAGAAATGGTTACAAACAAAGCACTGGAGAGATCTGAAATGGCCAGCAATAAGTCCAAATCTGAATCCCATAGAACACCTGTGGAGAGATCTCAAAACAGCAGTTGGGAGAAGGCATCCTTCAAATCTGAATGACCTGGAGCAGTTTGCAAAAGAAGAGTGGTCCAAAATTCCTGTAGAGAGGTGTAAGAAACTCATTCATGGTTACAGGAAGTGACTGATTTCAGTAATTTTTTCCAAAGGGGGTGCTACCAAATATTAAGTTAAGGGTGCCAATACTTTGGTCCAGTGCATTTTTTGGGTTCTGTGTGGAATTGTATCATTTGTATTCTTCTAGGGGTTTTTTGTGTTGTTCCAATGCAAATCAAAAAAAAAAAAATAAACATGTGAGTACCAAAACATTTGCAACTGCAACAATTTTCTGAGAGTAGAGTTGCAATTTCTGACAGAATTGCAAGGGTGCCGATTTTTTTTGGCCATGACTGTATAAGTACTTGTACTTTTACTTGAGTACAGTTTTTGGCTACTCTACCCACCTCTGCTTTACGCATTCTTAAATTTCTTTATTTCATCTAATTCGCGTTTCACAGAACTTTAATAAAATTGTGCAAATTGTGCAGTACAAACAAAAACTAGCCTATATGCTAAGTGAACCTTGAGGTTTATAGACTGCAGATGTGTCTATTGGTTTGCTTTATGGATCTTTGTCTATAAAATATTGTGGGGGTTTCTCAGATTTAACATCTGACAGAAGTCCTATCAAAACGTCCAGACATATTGACTCTATTTTACTACACACAATGAAACAAATAAACCAGCCTACTATGTATAAAGTGTGCAGAAGGCACATATGGTGTGGAACTCAATAAAATGAAGCCTGTTGGTTTCCTTTATGGTTCTTGACATTTCATTATTTTTTTCTGTAAACTCTATTTTCAGGGGTTCTTAGTTTTCACATCTCACTTACCTTTTATCAAAATGCCCAAACATATTGTCCCTTTGTATTTCATGCAACTTAATGAACTACGCTGCTAAAGTTAATAGGAGGCACATGTGGTGTGGGACTCACTGAAATGAAGTGAGGCACCAAACCAAACACCAGGACAATTAATTGAAGGAGAAATGAATCAAATCACGTTCCTTTAGCCATAAAAGCTAAACGTCACCTGCAGCTCAACTGATAAGACTTTGCGCTAGCAACACCAAGGTCGGGGGATCCATTCCCAGAGAACAAACATACTGATAACATCTATACCTTGAATGCGCTGTAAGTCGCTTTGGATTACAGCATCTGCCACATGCATAAATGTTTTGTAAACACACATTTCTATGTCAACAACTACTAACACCAAGCACTTGGTTTGATTGTATAGCTAAGGCATGTTTGTTGAATTTCTGCTTATTCTGATGCTGTGGTGCAACCTGAGCCTAAATGGTTTGGTTTACTGGCCTGTCTTGTCACATTAAGCGTTAGGCCACAAGTGAGTATCCTTATTGTAAACTGAATAAGACAGCTTGGTTACAAACACCTGACTAGTTTTTGTCAGCAAAGCCTACCAAAAGAAGATATGCTGTATTTTACGTGCGCTTCCGCATATGTACTGTAAATAGGCTCATTAGTTCATCATTTTTATCTCTGGAGTATTGGACGTGACAGATGTGCACATCATTTTTCTGTCAGTTTTGTTCCACTCGCTGAAAACCATGTGTTGGTTTAAAAACATCCTTAAAATTGTATAGAACATCAGAAGACCTCAAATCAATTTACAGTAGGGTACAGTTGGCTACAAACCCTAATTATGTAAAAGTGTTTTTTTTTTTGTTTTTTTTCTTTTCTGAATTTGATTAAATATTAATGGACAGTATTATTTTAGCATTTTTTATTAATACTATTATAGCATTTATTAATATTTTAAATCAGATTTAATTTTCAGTTTTCATTTTAATTTTAGTTTAGCTTTAGTGCATTTGATTTGCTATTTTTAATATTCATATTTACAGTAGCTTTTTATTTTATTTCAGTTTTAGGTTTAGTAATTCTAATACTTAAATGAAAATTAGAAATATTGTTAATATAATAAAAAATAATGTGTTTGTTTGTTTCCAAATTTAGATATACGCATGATTTATCAATACACAGTGTTGGGAAGGTTACTCTGAAAGTGAAAGATTACAAGTTACCATATTTAAAATGTAATAAGTAGTACAACTATTTCAATTACTTTTTTAAAGTAATGTAACTGTGTACTAATGTAACTTACTTTTTGATCACTTTTCTAAATTTCTAACAAATGTTTTCAACTGTTAATCATTTTGAAACATTTAAAGCAGGCAGGGTTAACCTTAACAGCAGTACTCAACACTGATTACTGTCAGACTTTTTAAAATCCTTCATCACTTGCATTAAGATTATAATAATTAAACTTTAAAGCACTGCCATTACAAAATCAGAGCACTTCTTTTTACTTAGAGATTGTTCTGAGGTTAAATACAGATCTAAAATCATAACAAGAAACAGTTCAGTAGCTATGGTACTGTTTTTGAAATCAAATCTTTGCATAACTATGACAGGAAACACTAGCATCTAACAATGCCTTTGGGGGAAAAAACTGTTAGTTTAAAAAAAATAAAGCACATACACAAACCCAAATAGGAAATAAAACAGTTATCAAATAAACATGTGCCCTAAACCCCTGAAACACTGGTGTCTATTTTTTTTTTAGAGCAGCTAATGCAATTTGGGAAAGGAATCTGTATGTGTGTGTGAAAATAATCGTTAACATTTTTTTCTCAATATAACAGATCATATTTATGTTTCTTTCGTAATTAAATAACATAATGTCATTGCATAATGTTTCACTTAATCAGATTACTTTTTAAAGTAACTAGTAAAGTAATGCATTACCACAAAATAAGTTACTTTTTCAAATAAGTAATGCAAGTTACTTTGTTTTTCCATTTATTCACTGAAACCTGTCGTTTTGTTGAGAGAAATAGGGAGTAAGTTGCAAAGACAGAGGCACTTCCTTCAGCCTGAGGCTTATTAATGTTACTTTTAGTCTGAAAGGGCCCTTTCAATCAACAAAAATATAACTTCTGTGTTTCTTGTTATTAAAAAAATGAATAAGCAAGCCCAGCCCAGGTGACAAAAAGTAGCACAAAAGTAATGTAATGCATTACATTCCATAAAAAGTAAAAAGCCACTTTCTAATGGAGTAACGCAATATTGTAATCCATTACTTTTAAAAGTAACTTTTCACAGCACTGTTCATTAGTATTGGTTTATGTTGGATATTTAATTGTCCATGTCCATGCCACTAAATAAAAAAATAAAAGGTAATTGCGACTTTTTTCCTCACAATTGCGAGTTTACATCTCGCAATTCTGACTTTTTATCTCAAAACTGTGTGACATAAACTTGCAATTGTTTGTTATAATGTCAGAATTGCGAGATAAAAACTTGCAATTCTGAAAAATGAAGTCAGAATTGCGTGTTATAAAGTGAACTTGCAATTGCGAGTTATAAAGTGAGAATTGTGAAACATAAACTCTCAATTGCGGGTTATAAAGTCAGAATTTTTCCAATTCTTACTTTTAATCTGTTTGATATAAACTCTCAATTGTGCAACTGTGAGTTTGTAAATGAAGTCAGATTTTTTTTTTCCTCACAACTGTGTGATATAAACTTGCAATTCTGATAAATGAAGTCAGAATTACATGATATAAACTCACAACAGCGAGTTATAAACTCAGAATTGCGAGATATAAAGTCACAATTCTTACTTTTTTCTCAGAATTGCGTGATGTAAACTCAATTGCGCAAGTTTTTTTTCTCGCAAATGTGAGTTTGTATTTCACAATTGAGAAATAAATTCAGAACAGCAAGATATAAACTCACAATTGCGGGTTATAAAGTCACAATTCTGACTTTTTTCTCAGAATTGCAGGATATAAACTTGCAATTGCAAGTTATAAAGTCCAGCTTTGAGGGGAAAACACTTTTTTTCTCACTATTTCGAGTTTAATAACTCAGAATTCTGACTTTTTTCTCGCAATTGCGAGTTTATATCTCACAATTCTGACTTTTTTCTCAAACTTGCAATTGCGAGTTATAGTCCAGTTTTGAGGGGGAAAAAAAACATATTTTCTGACTTAACTCGCAATTGCATGTTATAAAGTCAGAATTGCAAGATATAAAATCGTAATTCTGAGAAAGAAATAATTTTGAGTTTATATCTCGCAATTCTGACTTTACAACTCGCAATTGTGAGTTTATATCACACAATAATGAAAAGAGTCAGAATTTTGAGTTTATATCTCAAAATTCTAAAAAAGTCTGAATTGCGAGTTTGTATCACGAATCAGAATTGCAAGATGTAAATTCGCAATTGCGAAGAAAAAGTCAGAATTGTAAGATTAAAAGTCGCAATTGGCAGAAATATTCAGATTACTTTTCCTGTCATCTAACACTCTTAATTTTTTAAAAACATTGATAATTTAATAACACTCAGATTATCAAATCTCAAAATCAATATCCATTTACCATACTGTACATTATAGTGCAATAACCAAATTCACTTCTAGCATAATGATTGATTTTTGTTTTCAGTTTATTTAAAGAGTTTAAAATTAGCTATTTATCAGTTTTAGGTTATTTTGCATCCTTATACTCAAAATGTATGTGATGTTAGAAACGTGCTACCATGGTGTTTGTTTTTTTGGAGAACAGTCTTATTTCCAATGCATTCATCATGCTCATTCAGTAGGATTTCTTATCTGCCTTACAGTCATCATTGCTTGAGAGAGCAACTGACGGCATTTCCAATATTGTCCTGAATTTTTTCCTCGTTTGTTTGCTCCGATAACAGCTCTCCATTTTCCCTCCGAGACGGGCTTATCGTAGCCAGGTTGTTTGCAGATGAGGTAAAGCAGAGAGAGAGATCAAATATTGCTCTAGGATCTCCAGTGGCCACATCCACTAATTACAAAACGTCTCGCCAGCATCGTGCCGAAACGTGCTAACAAACGGATTTAGAAACGGCGAGAGAATGAAACTTTTTCTAATCCCAGCTATGTCACAGTTACATGTGGCGAAAAGTAAAAACGCAAGAGAAAATTCAAGTCTGCCGAGTGGCAGCGTGGAGGATAAAGTAGCCGTCTCTATACTGGAATTAGATAAGATCGGTTCAAGCTTTCCATTAGGGGTGTGTGGACTGCGAGAGATAGCGCACAACGTCGCCAGCTGAGGGAAAAACCAAAGCCAGCCTTTCCGGAGGCGAGCAATGAGCGATTGGAAGTGGATTGGAAAAAGAGCACGGGAGCTCATCCAAAGGAGGCCGTGCAATTTGCGATTCTCAAGAACCCTCTCTAAATTGAACCTCATCTCCGACTGCAAATGTCAAATTATAGCGATATCCTCTCATCTGCACAGCTTCTTTTTCATGTCCAAGTATAGCGTGCGGCCCCTCGCGCTCCCTCGCTCCTTGTTTCCCTCTCCTTGTCAAGAGCAGACTTTTTTGGGTCTTTGTTCTTTCTGGTTCAAAAAGCTCAGCCCCACTGAGCATCAGCAGGGATTGCTCCCAGCAAAATCAAACTTTTTTAAAGGAAAAAAAAAATGGAGAAATCTCCATTGTCCTGAGAGACATGCCCACATGGATTCTGACTAAAATCCACAACATGTTACAGCAAGTAAACAACCTTGCATGCTTTGATTGGAGACACCCAGATGAATTTATGAAGGCGGATATAAAATAAATAAATAAATAAATAAAAAGTAAGTCATGCTGCACTAAATGACTAAAAAAAAATTAGACAAGAAGCTTAATAAAACTGAAAACTTGAAATGAGTATGTAATATAAATAAATAAATAAATAAATAAATAAATAAATATCCAAGTTAATAGAGATTTAATATTCACATTTATGAAATGCAGTTTTATACCATTTTTGATATAAATTTAAAATAAATGACTCTGTTTTTAATTAATAAATCATTTAATAAATATGTTTAAGTTAAAAGTTTTTTTTTTTTTTTTATTGTTAATTCATTAATATCATTATTTTTGGGGTGTTGAACTGTACGGCATTTTACAACCTGAACTAATCTTACTTTGTCAGGAAAAGGTAAAATTATGTGATATTAAATCTATAATATTTCCTGTTTCATGTTTATGTGTCTGAAGCCGTGATATTTCCTGTTTTAGGGTGTTTTTCTGCATAGTTGCACCACATGACTTTAATTTGAAGGACGAATATTTATGATATTGAATTTAAGATTATGACTATCCCAGGCTACACAAAGACGTTTATTTTATTTTATTTTATTTTATTTTATTTTATTTTATTTTATTTTATTTTATTTTATTTTATTTTATTTTATTTTATTTTTTACCACCCCAATATTTTTGACCTTATATAAAGCATTTAGAATTTTTTGGACAGAAATAAAAAAAAAAAAAAAAAATCAAGTTCTTTTATTTTTGTTGTAAATTGTACTTTATGTGTATTTCTTAAATAAATTAATAGATTTAAAATACTCAAAATGTAATAAATAATAATAATGTGTATACATGTAATTAATAATGTTTAGTAATTTACTGAAAAGTACGTTTGGTGTCTATTTTTATTATTCTTATTCTTTCTGAAAAAAAAGAATGTTAGAATGTTAATACAAAAATACAAATACAACAATTTTAATATTCAGATTATTGTATGTATACATGACATTCTATGTGTCTGTGTCTGTGTGTTGAATAATATAATAGTTTTAAAATAGCTAAAATTTGGGTCACAAGTATAAAGCTTATCTGTTCGGCTCATGAATATTAATTATGTGGAATATTAATTATGTGAAATACCCATTCTGATTTGTTTTAAAGTTGTCATTGTTCATTTTAATGTTATTAAAGTTTGTAATAGCTCATAATAACTAAACTGCTTTAAGATTATGATAAACATTATGCCCAGTTTTTTTTTCCTTTTCAAGAGTTTTTCTTTCTTTCTTTCTTTCTTCTAAAAACTTTAGCATTGCATCAGGACAGTTGTACTTACCAAATATTTTTGACTTTATATAAAGCATTTAGAATTTTTATAAGAAATCAAAAATATTCAGATTATTTCATGTATGAATTGTACTTTGTATGTATTTTTAAAATAAATTCTAAGATCATAAAATTGTCCAAATTTGGGGCACAACTATAAAACGTATTGGTTTGGCTCATAAATAATCATGTAATTAATAACGTTTAGTGACTTACTGAAAAAGTATGTTTGGTACCTGTTCTTATTATTCTTCAAGTTGTCATTTCTCATTATAACAGTTGCTCAGTTTGAGTGCTCAGCCTGAATTTGAACCCAGAAAAGATCAGACAAGAAAGTTGCGTGTAGTCCAGTGTTTCGATTCTTGTAATCCTTTGCATTGTGTGACAAGCAAACTTCACAAAAACCTTCTCCTGAACCGCGGACGTATGTGTCCTACAAAACCAAATCTCCTCAGCCGCGATAAGCACGGCCTGTGGAGTTTGGTACTGTGCACACAACTGTGTCCAAACCTATTACCACTGAGCTCCACATCCCCTCTCCCCAGAAGGCACATCTTACTGTGTTTCCCCTTCTCACTAATAGAGACAAGCTGTCCTGATACTCCAGCTATCCCATTTTCAGCTGTTATGGATGACAGAGCACTCAAATGCAAAATCAACTTCACAAACTCCTTTACATTTCCAAAAAGTACAAGATAGGAGCAACATTCTGGAAGTCGTCAATATTTTTTTTGTCAGTATTTTCATTTTTGTATTATTATTATTTATTTATTTATTTATTTATTATTTGACTCTATGTTTACATTTTTCCAATCATGTCACTACCCTGGTGAAAAAAACAGCATATGCACCTTTTAATAATGAGTTATGTTTATTGTTTGGTCACTACAGAAAGAAATAATCACACTGAAAGCATTGTTAGTCACGGTCGTTTCTCATTCCCCTGGACAGAAAGTGGAAATGAAAATGAGATAAAATGCAATTTGCACACCAAACATCATTACATTTTGAGGGCAAATATCTAATTTCAAGGGTATCATTCCTTTTCTCCCCTGAACATGCTTGTACAAATTAATGTTATCTGTTTTGGATTGTTTTGTAACTACCGTTCCCAGGATCCATTCCTTGGGGGAATTGAAATAGGCGCACAACCACAGCCAGAATCCCAGATAAGGAATTTTCGGTGCCGGTAGCCATCGGTGTTCAATTTCTGCAAGAAGAAACAGTAATCAAATTCTTATCAAACAGACTCCAGGGCTTAAAGACACCGGAAATCACTGGCAGGGAAAATGAGATGGATGTGGCACCGTTTGTCACATTACATCTGAGGTGGTAAAAGGTAAGATGGCTTGTGTTGTTTTGTCATTTCCCCACTTACAGCACTGAGTGCTGAGATACTGAGCCAAACTATGTTAAGATATATGACTCATTATCACAGGGACATTTGACACAAAACTGAAATTTGTTATCATTTATTCATCCTCATGTTATTACAAACACCAGTGACTGGCTTTCTTCCATGGAGCGCTAAAAGAGATATTTCGCAGAAATGTTCACACAGCTCTTTTTAACTCAGTGACCAAAAAAGCACTGGATTGCAAATCCTGAAATGGGATATGAGGACTGTGATTTTTGTGTTTGTTTATACATACATACATTTGGATATTTGGGATTCTAATCTTTTCATAGCAAAACTGTGTTCCTGAGGATAAAATACCCTTTTTTTGGTGAGGTTCCCCTGGTTAAATTCGCATTCTGGGGTGAAATATCACATTACTGGGGTCGCTTCAACCTGCGGACATGAAAAACAACCAGCAGCAACAGTGTTAAATTAGCCCAATTCAGCGGGAAAACCACAAACTTGGCAACCCTGTACACTGTAAAAAACAATTTGTTGAGTCAACTTAAAATAATTTGTAACCTGGCTGCCTTAAAATTTTAAGTTCAGTCAACTCAAAAAAAGTACAAAAGTTTATTCAACTTGAAATGTTAAATTATACTAAGTGACAACTTAGAAATTTGAGTTGAATCAACTTAAAATTTTAAGGCAGCTGGGTTACTTACCCATCTGTTAAGTTTAGCAAACACAATTATCTAAGTTGTTACTTAGCACAACTTAACATTTCAAGTTGAATAAACTTATTTTTAGTTGACTGAACTTAAAATTTTAAGGCAGCAGGGTAACAAATTATTTTAAGCTGACTCAACAAATTGTTTTTTTTTTTTTTTTTTTTTTTTTTACAGTGTATAGACAATAAGGTATTGAGAATAATTAAACAATGACTATTTATAATTTATTTACATGTATTTATATTTATATATAAATAGGATATTCATGCACACATAATTTTGAATAGAATGTTTTAATGAGGGTTATTTAGTTGCATTTACAATTATTACAATTGATTAACACCATATTTTTCATTCATAGTCTAGTTCTGTAATGACCTATTATTTAGTTATATTTGCGTATCATATTTATGCGTTAGAATAATTGGGATTTTAATCCTTGTATAGATTATAAAGATTTTAGAAAAATTCAAAGATGGATATGTATATTTTATTTACATTTTTTTGTATTTACATGCTTTTATGGGATATGCTGACAGAATTGTTTAAGATGCTTTCATTCTTAAGATCATTCACTAAGTTTATTATTATCATTATATAACTGGATTATACTACTTGCATTATTTTTAGGATAAATGAACGAGGGGTATTTATTAATTAATTTGTTTTCACATTTATTTAGATTTATATAGTTGTGATTTTTATTGTATACCCAATGTAAATTCAAGACCTTTTTTTCATTCTCAGGATAATTAATAGAAAGCTGTTTTTTTGTTTGTTTGTTTTTTTTGTGTGTACTTGCATACATACACGCATTGGATATTAGTATTTACATAGTTTATTTATTGTTTTATTATTATTTTTTTTTTATTATTTAACAAGGGCTTTATATATATAATAAGCAATAATGTAATTTAAAGCAAACTCATATAGTCTATGAGAATCAGGCTTTATGCGAGAAATTAATATCACAACACTGTAATAAAAGCGCTTTATTCCTGCCGACTGATGAAAAAGCACTGGTGCTGCAGGAGAGCTGAGCTGAGTGATTGTTCTGTCCATCTGTCAGTGGGGGAGGCTCTTCCAGCAGGCTTTATCTGGTTTTCATCAGGGCCGTCCAGCACCAATCCACGTTTGCTCCGACCCGCGCCGAAAAAAGCTGCTTCGCAGCTCTCGGATAGATCCCTCTCTGTCTTTAGCCAAACAAGAGCTCCCTTTCTGACAGCCCAGATTAAGTTAAAGCGACACCCGAGCCCGAATCCAGAAAAGTAGGTCTCTGTGTTTAAGGTGTCCCTTGTTTCATCAGGCAGAGAGGACGAAGAGGAACCTCCGCTGAGAGGTAATGAGTACTGGCTGTTTATCAATAACCTGAAGAGGGTTATGTGGCAGAACGGATAAAGGTGATTACCTCTTCAATACAACACCGGATGTTTGTCTCTCCTCACCACACCGGAGAGGTGGGGGAAAAAAACACATCCTTGACCCCCGGTGCACTTTGTGTCTCTCAATTACCAGATCGAGAGCGTAAATAAGAGAAAATGAAACCCGTCGCACTACAGCAAGCAGCATGTAGGTGTTTAATGGCAGATTCCTCACATCAGTGAGTCATTACGTTTACTCATTAAAGTTTTTCTCATTTGAAAGCGCCGGATGCATTATGGGCATCCTCAACAAACCGATTAGCTGTTTGCATGCTAATACAGCAGATGTGTTAAGGCAAGAAACCACAGTGTAAAAATGAATTTTTGAAGCTGTAAATAAAATGATTATTGGAGTACATTTTACAAAAAATAAACTATTTTAGTCTTTCTAGTTCAAAATTTGGTTTATGCAGTGTGGTACACTGTAAAAAATATGTTGAGTCAACTCAAATTTAAAATGTAAAATTTGAAGTTCAGTCAACTCAAAAAAAGTTTATGCAACTTGAAATGTTAAATTATACTAAGTGACAACTTAGATATTTGAGTTGATTCAACTTAAAATTTTAAGGCAGCTTACCCATCTGTTAAGTTTAGCAAACACAAATATCTAAGTTGTTACTTAGTACAACTTAACATTTCAAGTTGAATAAACTTATTTTAGTTGACTGAACTTCAAATTTTAAGGCAGCAGGGTAACAAATTATTTTAAGCTGACTCAACAAATTGTGTTTTTTTATTTTTTACAGTGTACTTGACATCTCTTTCTGAAGTTTAACTATTTCTATACCAATTTTTTCTCAATGTACAGTGCTTTAATTTTGAGATTTTGGTGATTTTTGCTACAATATCATGTTGTCTTTTAAACTATAGGAAAGACGACATCTAAAATACACATTTAAATGTTTATTTTATTACACATGCGTCTGTAAATTTCATGTCTTTAACCCTACAAAGCCTGAAATATGAAATTTGATGCTGATAGCTTGTAATGTAAATCAATGAGATCTTTGTAACAGACGGGTAGATTACTTACAAATTGTAATCTATTACTGATTACACATTATATAATGAAAACTGTAGTTAGTAACGTAATCAAGGTTACTTTTTTGAGGTTATGTATTCTGACTACTTTTTAAATTACTGTTAGATTACTTTTTCAACTTACCATTGAACATATGCCATATTAATATAAAAAAATCCTCATAAAATGCATTAAACATTACATTTAACCAGGGTTTACCAAAGTGGGTTTAATAAAAAATCTGCAGTGGGTTTGTAAGTTAAAAAGCTAATCATTAATTAAACACTAAAAATAGAAATATTTAGTTTGTTTACCTGCAGGTCAATATGACCATTAAGCGATATCAAATGGTAAACATGCAAATGTTTTGTTAAATTATTGAAATATTACCTTCCTCCGAGATATTTCATGAAATTATTTTATGTCGAAACGCTTTTGGCTGACAAAACATTTGGGAATCCGTTTAAAAGAAGAACTAGGGAGAATTGATAAATTATGAACGACTTACTGCCATTGTGTAAATCAAATGTAATCAAGTAATCCATAAAAAGTAACTGTAATCTGATTATGAGCATTATAAAATTTAATTTGTAATCTAATGTACATAAATACATAGTTACTTCCCAGCTCTGCAGATACATAAAATGCATATTAATATCAGTCGTCACCTATTCCTAATAATATGTCTAAGCAAATTTATATTTTAAAAGCTTAGTTTTATGATCAAAGCTCTGAGGTTTTTATTGTATGGTACAAAGCAAATAGTGCAATGCAATACAATGTATACTGAAAGATGAACAAATAAATATAACATAAAACATGATTTTTCTAAAAATACCATACGGATAATCAAGTAGACCTATGGGGTTTCAGTCCAGTCAGTGTTTATCTTGAGATATTACTTACAATTAGGACTGTCAAACGATTAATCGCCATTAATCGCATACAAAATAAAAGTTTGAGTTTGCCTAATATATGTGTGTGTGCTGTGTGTAATTATTATGTATATTTAAATACACACAAATTAATGTACATATTTAAGATAAATATGTTATGTAAACAAATATTTTTGTATTATATAAAATATAAATTATATAAAAATGATAATAAATACATCTACTTGCAAATATTTCTTAAATATATACATAATAATTACACACAGTACGTACACATATATTAGGCAAACTCATACTTTTATTTTGTATGCGGTTAATCACGATTAATCGTTTGACAGCCCCACTAACAATATAAAAGTTATTCTTATGTTTACTTTGGTAAAAATCATTAAAGACTTAGTGAACCATGGGCTGAATGTGGACATTTTACATTTCACTTTTATCAAGCTTTTTACTTGCTAAAAAAGTCTAAAATATAAAACAGGCAACAGACGTCATGAAGTAAATTGTGTAGTACAAAATTTGATCATGTTGATCATTTAGAGACCTTAGAAATTTGAATATCAATTTGATACAGTGGGATTTATAGAGTTAAAGGCCATTTTCTCAATGATTTTTAGCAACATGATCTCATGATGAAAACGCACCTGTAGGAACTTTTTCGCAAGACGCATCTGCATGTGCATGTAAAATCTGCACTACACCTAAACCTACCTGATAGAATGAACTAAAGCGAATGTGACATAAAATCGCAATCGCAAGCATGCCATTTGTTTTTCGATCTCTCATCTTTCAGCTCTTTCATTGTGAGTCATGTTTTTCACAGGATTCATACCCAAGGATTCCACATCTTAAGTTCAATTCTGTGCCGGCTGAGCTACCATATGGAGGTGTAATCATAACTGTGTACAAAAACAATTACAAGCTTGCTGTTTTACTGCCTCTAGTGTTCATTTCTGCTGGAAACTGCAGTGATATGTACTTATTGGTACGTATTTCGCTCCTTGCGAAAAAGATCAGGTAGATTTTTAGCCAGAAATCTCCACTTCATTAGCACTTACATACACCAAACCTTCCAGTTTTATTTCAATCCATATTCTGTAGGTTATTATTGAGAGGTTCATTCATATACTATAAATTAGCCTGATTTACCTAACATTTTATTTCTAAAAACATGAAAATGTAGAATTTTTTTTTTTTTTTTTTTTTTTTTTTTTTTTTTTTCAGGCTGTTGACAGTATTTTCTGATTTATGCAGTGATAAAAAGGGAAATTCAATATCCCCTCTGTAAAAGCTTTTAATATGTCAACATAATGGAACAAGAATTTTGAACCTGTTTTTGTCCAGTGTTCTGGAAAATTATGCAAATTATGCATATTTAATTAGATAAAACCATATTTGCATATTAAACCTTAGCTTGTAATACAAAATAATTGTCTTAATTATACTGTGATTAATCAACCTGGGAAATATGGTCATTTTTAACCCTGTTTTTACCTGTGATGTTTTAAATGAAGGATTTCTGAAATGAATAGCAAATTGGCCAGCGTGGCTTTGATGCAATCAACACTTTAATGTGTAAGCCATAAATGCCAAGCAATTCTCAATTCTGGGTCCAAAACTCTAAGACCCCTGCTTAGTGACCCAAAAAAGGTGTAAAATCATATTTTTTTTTTAGCTGTTGTTTTAAATTGTTCAGAATCCTTTTCATCCTGTCTGGTTTACTTTGATTTTGAATCCCAAATGTGGTCAGAGACTTGTTGTATATGAAAATAATGTGCAATTTCATTAGTGCTTGCAGTGTCAGATAGCAGCATTATAATGCTGCTAGGCTTGTATGAAACATTGGAATATATGGTTGCCATGGCAACATATTACATACACCCTGAAGTGAAATGGTGGGGAAAAACGATTTCATTCATCATTACAGCTTCAGTATACAGAGGGAAAAATGAGTGGCTAATATTTCAGAGCACTGATTTTGACTGTACAGGTCACCCTGAGTCTGGGAAACGCCTGGGAAAATCAGGTTGTGTTGATCCGTCAGCGCAGGTGAACAGAGCCTTCGTCAAGCAGAATTTCAAGGGTACTTGAGCATGCATTCACTGCGCAACGCGCTGAATAATTAAAGCAATTCTCTTATGACGCAAAGCAAAAGATTTTTACCAGCCAGGAGGGTCTTTGGAGACTAGACAAAATTCACTTTGAAGGCTTGCATGTGTTTATTGGTGTTTGTTAGGGAAAGCATCACTGTTGTTATTCTTCACACTTAGGGTTTGTTCAAACCAGGTGTTTTTCTACTGATGCTTTTCCTGGCAGATGATAAAACAGCCAAAATGCAAACAAGCCATATCTAGGGTTCGTAATATTATAGAAACTATCCAATAGCCAAGCTAAAATGGCTGAACTGCAAGTTTTCCGTTATTTGCGATTCCAGTAAGCATTCAACAAAGAAGCTAACCGCTTAGTCTTTGTTTTGTCTTTTGTTTTGTCTTGTCCTGTTCTTTCTTGTTTTCATTTTTGTTTTGTCTTGTCATGTCATGTCTTGTCTTTGTTTTGTATTTTGCTCTGTCTTTTTGTTTTTTGTTTTCCTATTTTTATTGTCTTGTCTTGTTTTGTCTGTTGTTGTCTTGTTCTGTCTTGTCATTTTGTTTTTTTGTCTTGTCTTTACTTTTTTGTTTTGTCTTGTGTTGTCTTGTTGTGTCTTGTCTTATTTTGTGTTGTTCTGTTTTGTTTTTTGTCTTGTCTTTTGTTCTTTGCTTTGTCTTGTTTTGATTTGTTTCATGTCTTGTTTTGTTTTTTGTCTTTTTTTCTTTGTCTTGTCTTGTTCTTGTTTTGTTGTGTTTGTTTTTTACTTTGTGTTGTGTAGGTTTTGTCTTGTCCTGTCTTTTCTTGTCTTGTTCTGTCTTTTTTTATTTTGTCTTGTTTTGATTTGTTTTGTCTTGTTTTGTTTTTTGTCTTGTCTTTAGGTTTTGCTTTATGTTTTGTCTTGTTCTTGTTTTTTGTTTATTTCGTGTTTTGTTGTTTTGTCTTTTCTTGTCTTTTTTTCTTTTTTTGTTGTTGTTTTTTGTCTTTTCTTGTCTTGTCCTATCTTTTTTGTTTTGTCTTTTCTTGTTTTGTCTTTTGTTTTGTTCTGTCTTGTCTTGTCTTGTCTTGTCTTTAGTTTTTTTAATCTTGTCTTTTGTTTTGTCCTTTTTGTTTTGTTTTTTCTTGTTCTGTTTTGTTTTGTTTTGTCTTGTTTTATTTTGTCTTGTCTTTTGTTTTTTTTGTTTTTTGCTTTGTCTTGTCTTGTTTCGACTTGTTTTGTCTCTTTTTGTTGTTTTGTCTTGTCTGTTTGTCTTGGTCTGTCTTTTGTCTTGTTTTGTTGTTTTGTCTTGTCTGTTTGTCTTGGTCTGTCTTTTGTCTTGTTTTGTCTTGTGTTGTCTTGTTTTGTTTTGTTTTGTTTTGTCTCGTTTTGTTTAGTTTTTTAATCTTGTCTTTTGTTTTCTCTTTTTTTTTTGTTCTGTTTTGTCTTGTTTTGTGTTTTGTCTTTACATGTTATTAATAATTTTTTTGTTGGTGTTTTGTTTTGTTTTGTTTTTGTTGTGTTTTGTTTTGTTTTGTTGTGTTTTGTCTTGTCTTGTTTTGTCTTGTCTTGTCTCTTTTTTTTTTTTTTTTTTTTTTTTTTGTTCTGTCTTGTTTTGTTTTCTTTGGCCATTCATTGACCGTAAATTGGGTCCAAAATCATATGATGTTGTTGTTGTTTTTTTCTTTTTCAAATAAATAAATAAATAAATAATATCCCATTATAAAAAGTACACATAATTTATTATATATCCACTTAAAAGTTTACTGTTAAAAATATTATATATAATATAATATTAATAAAAAAGGTATCTTAAGTGTTCCAGTTTCAATAGAAATTACATTTAAGTATATTTTAGTATATTAGTAACCATAAATGATTGTCAGTTCATTAGGCAGTGCACTAACAAAATTTCAAATACAATTTAAGCAATCATGAATGACATACAAAAATATACTGAAGTCCTACTTAAGGAAGTCAAAAACACAAATGTTCATCAAGTTGCATTCAATATGAATATAAATAATACATTTTTATTTGATTGCAGTTAACGTGCAGTTGTCTGGAAAACATTACATTTAGTATATTATTTCTGTGTTAAGTACTCTTCTTAAAAGTATGCTAAAGTGTACTTCTTTCAAAAGGCATAAGAGCTTAGCATAGTGGCACCTGGTTGAGAAAAGCTCTTTTCATTAATTAGCTGGAGAAAAAAAAATCACGTTGTCTGATTTTCATTCATTTTTGTTAAGAAAGTACGATATCGACAGCCTCAGCATGAGCACCAATAATTTTGTCTTCAGATAATGCAAAACTCCAGCTCTGTATGTCATTTCAAGCTACTCAACCAGCAACTTTCATTTCTCCTTTTCTTAGTCAGTTTGAGATGTGAAAGATTTGATTAGAGTATAAACAGCCGTGTCTGATTAGGATGTGAAATCCCTGGGTAGATTTTGTTTTGGCAGGTACAGTTTGGTTCTTGTGCACTGAGGTCATGGGGGCTCAAACAAATTGGTCTGATGGAAATCCAAAGACTTCCTCTTTCATTGACAAATGGATTTGGAAAGCTTGTTGGGGGAAATTGCAGGCAAGATTTGGGCTTATCCTTCCTGGTTGTCTGTGGCTTGTAGAAAACAACCTACATGAGAGATCCCTGCTGAGATGGATTAGCTTCTCACTGCTTACACTACATCAACCATTTTCAGAAAAATCATTTGAAATATTCAATGCTAAGTTAATGCACTTTCCAGCCACACTCTCATCTACTAAATCGTTCGCTTGTTGAATAATTTCTCTTCATATTTTATCCAGAATTGCCTTTCAGGTGCAAATGGGAGTGAGATGTTGCAGTTCTTCAATAATCAAATAAAGATGCGACAGACAAAGACAAAGTCCCGCTTATTTGTACCTGAGAAAATCATTGCTCGTGGATTCTCTCCAGCTTTTCATTCCCTCAGCGTTCCCTTATAGATAAGAAAGTTCTGAGCTACTTTCCCCCCAACTAACCTAGATAGCATTTACCGTTGTGCAAACCGGTGGGGGAACCGAAAATAGTTTGGCTGACCATGCAGATATTCAGGCCTTATTCTCATTCAAGAACCAGCAACACGCTTTTCCACTGAGGAATCTGGAGCAGCATTGAAGCTTATTCAAATTCACAGGAAGGACAAGGCCAGCCCAGTTTTGAAAAAAAAAGAGCTATTTGTTCACAATGCATAATATTTCTCCCAGCGCTCCAGCTAGAGCTGCCGTGGCTTGTGCATATCGACATCTTCTAAGAATCGTTTAGCAAATTCATTTATGTAAATTATTATATTTGCGTAACCCAGGGCCACTTTCAGCCTGTCGTCTAAAATATGTCTTGCATCTCTTGGCTCGCATTACAAGAACTTTTCAAATATACGGCATTATTTGATGTTTTTTGCACCTGATGTTATTTCAGATGGGGAAAAGTGTCCTCACTCTGATCCATGCGTCTATCCGGAGACCTATTAAAAATGCAATTTATTTTTCTGTTAAATTAATCAAAATTGTTTGAATGATTTTATTCACTTGTAATTATATTTCAATGTCAAAATTGATTTTTCAGTTTTGACTACACACCCATCACCTTTTGAAATGAAATAAAAAGAAAAACATATATTTTATGCAATTATTTTTTTTATTTTCTTTGTTGTAATGTACTGTTCTAATTTATATGTCCACACTGATTTTTTTTTTTTTTTTTGTCTCGTTTTTCATTACAAATATCTAAACATTCTTAAATCAAGATGCAACATTTTTACTGAACTTTCCCATAAATTTGTCCTATGGTGTGACAGCAAAAATGAAAGAAAAAAAAACACTCTTAATAATATATAGATAGCATGAGAGAGATTTATCTTCATTGTTAGACACTTATTTTTATATAGTGTTATTTATTTAATAGGAAATTAAATTATAATTAACACATTTTTCCCCACTTCTTGGACAATTTTAAGACAAACTTTGACAACAAGGCAAACTTTGCTGTTATCTGTTCAAAACTGCTGAAAATTACACCATTTTAAGATGAGTTGCAATACTCAACTGTTTTTTTTTTTTTTTTTTTTTTTTTTCTCAAAATATTTTGAGAAAAAAAAATTCTGTGGTTCTTTTATGTGTCACACCATAGGACATTATGTCATACCATAGGACATTACGTCACACTAAAGGACAGAAATGGTAGTTAGTAAAGTATTTCTATTTAATTTTGAACATGTCAAAGGAGAAAGAGTTTAATTGAAACAAACAATATCAACATGTTTATTTTATTTATTTTTTTATTTTTTTTCAAAACAAAATTTTTATGAACAAAATTCAGTCTCTTAGTCAATCAGTATGTTACTGAAACTTCTAGCCTCCTGCAGCATGTGTGGTGCAGCTAAATATGATTGATATTTAAACTATATTCAATAAGATGTGAATGATATTTTTTATATATATCTATATAGCTACTCTTAAGGCATGATTTTGATTCTATTTACTTTCTGCATCATTCTCTTAGGATCTCCTCCCTTCTGGCTGATCCCTCTTAAAATTCTGTCTATATTTCCATGTCCTCTCTCTTCCACTAATTTCTCTCCCTCAATTATTTAAAAAAATAATATTTTATACTTATTTTCATGACACTTTATAACACTACAAGTTTTCTGCAAAAATATTTAATGTAATTATTGTATTTAAGAACGCTGAAAATTATGAAAAAAGAATAAAAAAGAGTTAAAGAAACTTTATTTAATTATTAAAAATGCTTTTTAAAGAGACCTTGTCCTCTGGTGTGACATCTTTGTCCTGATGTGATAGTACAGGCGTCACACCAGTGGACATTATTCTCGCACCACAGGACGTTTCAGCCTTTTCTGTCAATTAATGACTTTGCTATTCCGAGCTAACCTGTCATTAGCAGTTAGCAAGACGCATTTGCATAATTTTCCATAATTATGTAGTTTAAGACAAAGTTTTTAATTTGAAAATTTAATTTAGGGGTGTCACACCAATGGACAATAAAATGTAACACTTTTGTGGTGGTTCCAAAAAAAGTTAAATATTTGAACAATTCCGAGACAAAAATGTACCATGTGCACAAGTCATGTGACAGGGGGCTTCAGTAACATGATCATGAATGTGGTCCTTCAACTAATTAGTTTTCTCAGAAATTGGCTGATTTAAAATCAGGATATGGTGTCACAACAGAGGACATGGTTTTCAGAGACAAAATGTATCAAGTTCCTACGCTTTCAGAAATATATGGATGCAAAAAATGATTGCCTTTTACTAAAATAGACACTTATCTATATGCCAGAGGTATTTTTGAATATGTTTATGATTTTATTTTTAATTTATAAAAATTGAAATTTATTGAACTAAGCTTCAGACAGCCACACCATAGTACAATTTTAACGTTTGGCTCAAATAAAAAAAAACAACAACAACAACAAAAAATCGAATAACACAGCAGCTGCTTTGCTTTCATAACAGGTCCATGTAGGACAAAGAAATGTTTAACGATATACTGCATTTTAAATAATGACAATATTAATTATATTCATTTTTATCTTGTGCGACAGTGAAAATGTCATGTCACGTCAACAACCCATACTTCATCTGGATAAATTGACATAAAAATATCTGAGCCAAAATAAAACTGACTTGATTATTGTATCTCAAAACTAAGACAGTGTGAATATCTGTGACTCATGAATATTAATTAGGCAATGTAACTACATGTTCTAGAAGGACCTAGTGATCGCACTTCTATGTAATTAATATTCATGACTCAACTAGGTGTAAATGAAATCCTAAATTCTTGGGTTAAAAAAAGCAGGCATATTTAATGGCACAAAAATATCCTAAATTCTGTTATTCATGAGTAGTTATGATATCCAACACAACCTTATGGCCATCCACAACTATCTGATGTCTTTGTGGCAAATTCATATGAATTTGTACCATCTCATTAACATATTATTTGGTCATTTTGGGTCATGGTCATGCTTAGGTTATTTTTTTTTTTTTTCATATGAATCAAACCTACAAATTCATATGAAATTTGATTTTGTTCACTCCAAATTATATGTGTTGATATTACAATTAGATCTACCACTAGATCCTGCCAACTTCACCAAAGATCATTTATACTTAATATGTGGATAAATTAACATTATAATAATTTCTAAACAAATATAAAACTGGCTTAATATCTTAATACCAAAACAACACAAATGCCTATAACTCATGAATATTAAGTAGTTAATGTAAACTATCACATTTGTGTGACTATGAATGACTATATGTTATCTAACAGTCTCAGTAAAGTTTTGCCGAATTGGTGGCAAATTAATAATAATTTGTACAATCTCATTCATATGTTGTTGTACGTTCTGCTAACAGCCCACTGAGGTTTAGGTTTCTAAGAACCTTCATGCTTTGTAATTATTTCTTATGAATCCAAAAGTACAAATTTATGCAAAATTGCTAACTCCGAAAATAGTTCGTTTTCGTTGTATGCACTTGTGCCAACCTGCCCCAGTGCAGAGATGGTTGGCACAGGTTTTGAGGTTGGTTGGCACAATATTAAAAGGGTTTGGTTGAAAAAAGAAAGCAACAAACACTTTAAAAAATCACTTCAATCACATTTTTTGGCTGCTTCACTTGCCTTTTAAATCACTTTATATAGGCTGTTGAGTTACATGATAAAATGTGCTATAAATCTATCATATAATACACTCCATGTGCCAACCAACTTCATGTGTTTGCCATCCCAACTCACACTCTTTTTATAAACCATATCAGATTTATCACGCTCTTCCAAATCTTATATCGGAATGTGCAGTATTTGTAATTCAATCAGTTTTATTATGTATTTTAATTAAACCATTTTATTTAAATGAAAAAGATTATTAAACATTACCACATGAGCTGTTTATATGACAAATATGAATCTGCTTGCATTTCTCTTTAGATGTCAGCATTATAGTTGATTTGTATTGCAATGGAACTCATTTGATGAGACGCCCCGCAGCATTAAATGATCCGAGTTGACCGAGAGGATCAGATAAATCCCCGTGTTCAATAAACGCGCGGAAAGCGTCTTTCCCCGAAACGCAATCATCTTAACGGGCACATAAGCGCTGATCCTAATCCGGAATGTTTGCTGCGCCGCCCCTGAAACGGCCCGGCTGCCAGCTTAATCTGCTATGAAAATCATTTTGATGCCTGACTTCACGTCTCTTCGCCTGGACCAGGGTCACGGCTCTCTTGCGTGTTTATCTTTTTTATTGAACACGGCGTTCGCTGTCATCCATCTGACAAGCAGCTAATGGACGCTTTGATTCCACCTGTGATCCTGGAATTACAGTGTTATCTAACAATCAATTATTGAATATAAAAGATGACAGTTTTACGTGTGTTCCAACACTGCAGTAACTTGAATCACGAAAGAAGCAAACAGATATTTTGTTGGGTTTTCTGTCCATACAATGAAAGTTAATGGGGTCCATAGTTGATTTTTGGACCATGTTGACTTTCATTTTATGGACGACAGTTAACAGTTATCATTTGTGTTTAACGGAGTTAATTACCCTTTACAAATTTTTTCAGAACATAAACATTGTAACATAAAAAGCCGTAATTATGAGATTTAAAAAAATAAAAAATAAAAAAATAAATTATGACTTTATAATTTTGACTTTTTTACATTGTATGGACAAGAAACCCCACAAAATATGTTTGCCTGTTTTGTAGTTGTTGTTTTTTTTATCATATCATGAGTTAATATAATCATAATTGTGTCATTTTACATGTTGAAAATTTTTGTCAGAATTTTGACTTTTTATCTCATAATTATGACTCATAATTTCAAATTGTCTTAATTTTGACTTATAATTATGACTTAGTATGTCATAATTTTGATTTGTCATATCTCAATTTTTCTCATAATTATGATTTACTATGTCATAATTTCGATTTATGTCATAATTTGGCCTTTGCATTGTTTAATTATGGATAAGTATGTCGATTTCAATTTGCCATCTCAATTTATCTCATGATTATGAATTAGTATGTCATAATTTTGATCTGTCATATCTCGACTTATATCATAATTATGATTTGTCATAGTTTTCATGACATTTTCATGAATTTTTCATATTTATATCTCGATTTATCTCATTATGAATGAGTATGTCATCATTTTGATTTGTCATCTCATCTTATCTCATAATTATGATTTACTGCCATAATGTTGACTTAGTTATGAATTAGTATGTCATAATTTTGATATGTCATATCTTGATTTATATCATAATTATGATTTATGTCATAATTGTGATTTTTTTATTTTCATCTTGACTTATCTCATTACGAATTAGTATGTCAAAATTTTGATTTGTCATATCTCATCTTATCTCATCATTGTGATTTACTATGTCATAATTTTGATTTGTCATATTTCAATTTTTCTCATAATTATGATTTACTATGTCATAATTTCGACTTATGTCATAATTTTGCCTTTGTATTTTAGAATTATGAATTAGTATGTTGATTTATGTCATAATTGTGATTTTTTTATTTATATCTCGACTTATCTCATTACGAATTAGTATGTCATAATTTTGATTTGTCATATTTTGATTTATCTCATAATTGTGATTTACTATGTCGTAATTTTGACTTTGTATTTTATAATTATGAATTAGTATGTTAATTTTAATTTGTCATATCTTTACTTATCTCATAATTATGAATTAGCATGTCATAATTCCGATGTCATATCTCGACTTATCTCATAATTATGAATTAGTATGTAATAATTTTGATTTGTCATTTCTCAACTTCTCTCATAATTACAACTTTTTAAGTCATAATTTTAACTTATTATATAATTATGACTTAGTATGTCAAATTAAGCTTGCCATCATTTCATTTTTTATATCATAATTAAGACTTAATATGTCCTCATTTTGATTTATTCCACAATTTTGACTTTGTATTTTATAATTATGACTTAGTATGTCATCATTTCGATGTACGTCAGAATTTTGACTTTGTATTTTATATTGTATTTTACTTAGTACATCAAATTCAGCTTGTCATGATTTCACAGTTAATCTCCTAATTATGACTCATTCCATAATTTTGACTTTGTATTTTATAATTAATTTAGTATGTCATAATTTCAATTTGTCGTATCTCGACTTATCTCATAATTATAACTTAGTGTGTTACTGTGTGTTTTATAATCATGACTAGTAAGTCATAATTTTGATTTGTCATATTTCAACTTATCTCAGTTATAACTTTGTATGTAACCATTTTGGTTTAAGTCATAATTTTAACGTATAGTATCATTATCATCATCATTTATAATCATATATTTTCTTTTCTCATGTGGTGGCAGGAGCTTTCAAAGACCTGACATGACCAGTTAGGGAAAAGAAAAATACAAAAATCATACATTTTCTTTCTGAAGATTCATTTCCAGTTCCCATCACATGTAATGTACCTAATTGTGGAGACATTTTATAATCATCCAAGGCAATCTGTAGTGTTTTTGACTGTAAACCTGTGTCATTTGTGGTTATTTCTGGTCTTTCTGGCGAGACTGTACTCTTGTCAGTGCTTTAATTTTAAGACTCCCAAGAGAAATCTATGACTACTTCAGATGATTTGTGTGTCTTGGCCTTTTGCATATGGAATATACCCCAGTGTATAATCAAAGTCAGCATCAGTCTGGTTTGAGGTCAGTGAAATATCATGTGATATATTCCTGCACTTTCAAATTCATTTCAGCACATCCTCTGTGGGGTTTTCTTCAACTACGGGCACTTACATGTCCCAGGGGTTGAATTTGAATTTGTTAAAGGTAAAGATTCCTAACAGTATTTTTTTTTTTTTTTATGAAGGTCATATTAAAACATGTTTTCCATGCCTTCTTTTTATCTGCTTTTTATGAATAAAGGAATAGCCTTTTAATACAATTTAAAAACAGGAATATTGTGAAATATTATTGTAATGTAAAATAACTGTTGTCTATTTTAATATATTAAACAATGAATGTGAAATGTGAAAATTAATATGAAAAATGTGATGCAAAGCTGAATTTTCAGCATCATTACTACAGTCTTCAGTGTCACATGAAATTACTGTAATACGATGACTTGCATATATATATATATATATATATATATGTGTGTGTGTGTGTGTGTGTGTGTGTCAATTCACTTTAAAAATGATGATAATCAGGGAAAAAAGAGTAGTAAAATAATCACTGTTCAGTATTCACTGTGTGAAAATTATTTGTATCAATTTCCCTTCAATTACAAATCTCCCTAGCATTATTTCCATTACAGCCAACAATTTTGCGCCTAATAATTTCTTGTTATTATATTTTAGTCAACTTGGTTCCCATGGAGACAACAGTGTCAGTGAACAGCATGCTTGAGATGAAATATGAGATGTGATGTGTGAATGAAAATGAAATCAATGTAAATATAATTTGTGAGTAGAATATTATTTTTTGACGGTATTCCCATTTTTGAACATTGCTAGATGACATATATATATTCATATGAACATATAGATATATATGCACTGTGTATACTATACATTATATATTTCTAAAAAGTCCAAAAGTGCCTACATTTAAAGAAACATGCGTAAGTCCACAGATTACTCTAAGTTCCTCCACATGATAAGCGGCTGAAATCAGATCTGCTGTACACAGTGTTGTTGTGGTATTTGGAACAAACTCTCAGATTTCAAAGGCTCTTGGCTTTGGTGTAACATGAATCAGGGGCCGAATCCCGAGTGGCTGCAGTAAAGGACCTCTAAAATATAAAACTAAGCCATAGCCGGTGAAGAGTGTCCTCATATTTCATCAATTTTAGATTTATAAAGTCGAAAATTGACGTCCCCCCTGGCACCCGGCAGTCTCAAAGCAAGTCTGTGGGCTGTGTGGAGTTTCATCATCCTGACAGAACCTGACACCTCGGGTGAGCGCTAGACCACTAGTCTCTTTGCTTCCTCCCTGGGTGAGCAATTACATGTGAATACTAGCCCTGGTGTCATTTCTTATGGCTTTCATTGCCTTCCTCTCATCAAGAGGAATGGCCAGAGTCATCGACGGCCATCTAATTAACAACCTCATTTCTGTAATGCAGGGCATTTTATGGTCCTCATCATACTGTGTGTATATATATATATATATATATATATATATATACATACAGAACGTTTTTGCTCTATTTTCATCTTCTGGGTTTAAAATCTACATTGTGTTGACGTCACACTTTGTGACGTGGCAATGGACTATAATACATCGATGACGTGTTAGTGTGTCATTATTATTCTTGAGACTGTGTGTTCTTATCCTATGAGAAGACGCTTTGCCTAATTATTCACGACAGCGTGTGTTGATTTGCAGTGACAGACACTTCAAACTGTGAGATTGCATACTGTATATTAACTGAGAGAAACGTTCATGGATCGAAGGAGAGTGTTTGTTTTTGTTTGCTTTGTAAGAGTTCGGCACAAACGTGATTCATTCGTATAGTGAGTGTAATAGTTTTTACAACTCCTTGACGCAACCCATCAAAAGAATTATAAACACAGCAAAATAAGCTTTAAAAAGTTAATAGAGTTGCAACAGCGCGTTCATATATATGCTTTCGCTGCAGAGTGCAAATGGCTGTGCATTTATTTGTGTTGTTAACTCAATGGGAGTGAAATGAAACTGTCTAAACCATCTGAACCTGAAGTTGACTCTCTCCCCTCTTCCCCCTCCGCTCCGCAGCGCACCATGCCCACTTTTGCAGCATTTTTCAGAACCGTGGTGAGAACTAACCAGTGCTGAAACAGAGGGGTTTCATGACCTTTTAAGGCTAAAAGTAGCTCATAACTTGCTGATTTAGGAGAAAATCTTAAAAATAATGGGCGTGTCAATCCTAAATGTAGGACTCCCCTACATTTTTGCTCTAAGAGTAATTAAAAAAGTGTTTTACCCCTAAAACAAGTTCCTAAATTTCTAAAACGCTAGGAGTAGTGATGAAGACTCTGAAGTCACTGGTTTTCTTTTACATTTGCTCATCTATCAGCCATGATTATTCAACTCTGTTAATTAAAAGGCTGTTTATATGGATATACGCTAACTGTTTACGATAAACACATATGTAAGAGGCTGACAATTGCTGAACATATACTTGTTTAATTAGTGACACTTAGCCTGCATTTAAAAAAGGGGTCATCGGATGCCCATTTTCCACAAGTTGATATGATTTTTTAGGGTCTTAATGAAAAGTCTATAATATACTTTGGTTAAAAATTCTCAATGGTTATGCAAAACAACACCCTTTTTACCTTGTCAAAATCAGCTCTGCAAAAATCATCCCATTCTGAGGGTTTGTTCCTTTAAATGCAAATGATCTCTGATCATCCCTCTCTACTCTCTGTGGAGTGACAAGCTGCTCGGAGAGATTTAGCGCGTTTAGCCACTAAACTTGCTAACTAGCATGTTATTAGGAAAGGTGATTGCAGATTCATAAAAAAAAACTTATACTCACTTCTGCTGTAAGTGAAGCTGGATCACGAATGATTTGCGTGAACATAGACGGATATATGTAGATCAGGAGGCGCATTCCCTTCTCAAACAAACATAATCCACTGCGTCTTCAGCAGCTCACATGTCGGGAGTAAATGACGACCACTATGTTCATTATTACATCCAGCAACACAACACCTCAATCGCTCAATCAGAGATATTCTTGTCTAACTTACATCCCTGTTCCGGCAACAAAACAATGGAGGTCGGACTGTTACAGCTGATCTGAAGTAAGACACTCATGACAATCAACTATCGTGGGAGCAGCCTCTGTCGGTGTGATGCCACATCTGAGAATGACTCGATTTGAAAAAGGGGATATTATTTTTACAGATTAAAAACCACTGCATGGATTTTTATCATTATAGGGTAGATTTGTACATACACTGACAACACACATTAATGTTCAAACAAGAAGTAAAAGTGAACTTTGCATCCAATGACCCCTTTAAAATCGTTATTTGATTGTGGCAACATCTTTATTTTTAAACCTTTATTTGAATATGGCAATGTAATATCACACTCTACAATATTTATATGAATAAATCTCTAACAGAAACCCTTCCCCTATTAGCCAATTACTTTGTGCACAGTTAGTAATTATGCTGACATCATCCATAGCAACAAGGTCAACCCCGCTCTTACTCTTAGCTTAGGACTTCTCTCTATTCCTCTATTCACCGATCAGACCACCTTCCTTGATGACTTCCTGTGCACGTTCCTGCATGCTGGACTGAACACTGGTCAAAACCACAGAGGTCGTTCCCCTGTCCATAAGTACGAGGAGTTGCTATTTGGTGTGTGTGGCCAGCATACACCATCCCAGAACGCCCCGACTGCCATGAACTCCCATCCAGCCTCCCTCTCCCACCTCCAAAGTGTCCTTTAGACAGCAATATATCCCATTTGGAATGCACCGCTTGGCTCCTCTGTCCCACCTTCGCTGCTTCCTGTCAGCCACTCAGCTCACCCTCAGTCAGTTCCATCCTGGAGCTTTGTCGCACTGTGGGTCTTCCAGTCTCCAGCTCTGCGTTGGTATGAGAATCCCCTGTCTTCGCCTCCAGCTTTCAACCCATTGGCTCCACATTGGGTCTTAGCTCCCTCGTTTTCACCGTGGCCTTTCATCCCACTGGCTCCACTGGGCTCCCTTGTCCCCCGACTCCGCCTTGGTTCTTAGCTCCCTTGTCTCCACTACTGCCTTTCATCCCACTGGCTCCACCAGGCTCCTTCATCCCTCCAACTCCGCCTTGGCTCCTAGCTCCCTCATCTCCACCCTGGCCTTTCATCCCACTGGCTCCAACAGACTCCCTCGTCCCTCCGACTCCTCCTTGGTCAGTCGTCAACCCTCCAGGAGGATTGTACTTTTCCGGCTTCGCCTCATCCCTTAATCCCTCTGGCTCTGTCGGGCTTCTCCTTCCCTCCAGCTCTCCTAGATCCAATATGGCAGCCATAATTATTTTCACTCCGCAATGCCCCTTGGAGAGCAATATATCCCATTTGGAATGCACAGCTTGGCTCCTCAGTCCCGCCTTCACTGGTTCCTGTCAGCCACTCAGCTCACCCTCAGTCAGTGCCATCCTGGAGCTTTGTTGCACTGCGAGTCTTCCAGTTTCCAGCTGTGCCTTGGCATGAGAATCCCCTGTCTCTACCTCCAGCCTCAGAAGCCTCAATTCCACCTCGGCCCTTCAACCCATTGGCTCCTAGCTCCCTCGTCTCCACTGTGGCCTTTATCCCATCTCCAACGGGCTCCCTCATCCTTCCAGCTCCTCCTTGGTCAGTTGTCAACCCTCCATTGCTACAGGATTTCACTCCTCCGGCTTCGCCTCGTCCCTCGTCCCTTGATATACCTTTTTAAAGAAATCTTCTTAAATTACACCACTCACATATTCAGTGTTTTATTGTAACAGAGTTCAAAGGCCCTGCTTAACAGGGCTGACCCAGACAGACATCTCTGATGACTGAAGATCTTCCCCCCATCCTAGAAAAGCCTGCTATCTCTGACCTCTTCTGGTGCAGCTCTTCATCTTCATTGGCTCATCAGGGTGTGTAAGTTGAGGGTGACTTTTTTTTATCTGTTCACTGTTTTGTGATTGAACTGAGAAATTGGTCTTTTGGGCGTGTGATAACATCAGATAATGTGAAATGGGTTGGTGGGGCTCTTATCACGGGAGATTATCCGTTGAAAAGTGCCAAATTCGCTGATGATGCAGACAGTCACTGAAACCACAGAACACTGTAGAATAAACCGGCGCTCAAACACATTGCCGACAAAACTGAGCGCACAAGTGGTGCCCTTAGAAGATGCTATTAATTAAAACTAATTCATTTTCATTAGTCATATCTATCTATCTGTCTATCTATCTATCTATCTATCTATCTGTCTGTCTGTCTGTCTTTCTGTCTGTCTTTCTGTCTATAACAATTTATATATTTTAATTGAATTATATGTTTTATGTTAATATTTTAAATATGATATTATAATTAATTGTTTTTAAGTGTTTTTTTTTAATTCATAAATAATATTAAGTAATAATAAGTAGTTTATTTAAAAAAAATAGTAACTGTGTTCATATTTTCTAGGTAATATACATTAAATAACATTATATAGTATTATTGTTAATATTACTTTACATAATATTTTATAAAATATTAATACGTCATATTGCTATAAAAGATATAATAAAATAATACATTATGTCAATACAAAATGGACAAAATGTTTATAATTAATTCTAAATATTAAACTTGAAGCCTAATATAAAATGAACACTATTTTATTAAAATAAATTAGTTGTCCAAGGTCATATTATTCATTACACAGTCTATATAGTTATGGTAGTGTCTGTATATATATATATATATATATATATATACATAAATATATATATATACAGATAAGGGGAAAAAAAATCTTAATAATGTATATAGAAAAAAAATGCTTCTTTCAGAAAGACTTCACATTTCAGAAGTTAAATGTATTATGAATGTCATGGTATGTGCTTTGGGCAGAAAACTGCATTTCTGCCCAGAGCGAGTTGTAATTTCAGTACATTTTCATTTACAACCAGATGGAATTTGCACTGTGAGCGCAGCGTCAGAAACATGGCCTTTGAGCATAAATCCAAGAAACCAAGAGCTAAGCCAAGACCTCATTTAAAACCCTCAGATTTTGCATTTGGCAAGCCCTAAATGTCACCTCCTTCTTTATCTTCTGCATCTTATTTTGTGTGTGGGCAGCAACCCGCTTCTTCAGACTTAAATCCATAAACCCCAGAAAATTCACATGCCTCTCATTGTTGGATTCCTCTTTGGCAGGCAAACTTCGTCAAGTGGAAGCTTTAAAAGCATTCTTTGGTGGTCAGATATGACCAAAACCAAATATAACGGCCATTAATATGCCTTGCCGGCCTGCGGATGGAAATGTTAGCCGATTTATCCTCATGCTTAAGTGCACTCTGGACTGTTTGAAAACCTCAATCTATTTCCAGAGCGCTTTAAGCCCTGGCCACTCAATTGATTGGGCAGGAGAGAAAGCTGATTGACTTGTCTGAAACATGTTTACTAGATGTGCTCTCAGAGGGGGTTTTTAAAATGCACTGAAAAGATGATGAAAACGCTCCAGACCCACGTCACCTACACCACGCTCGGGCTAGATTAAGGACACACAAGGTCCTCAGAGAAGGTCACAACAGTGAAGAGTGTATTAGGCTAATGCAAAATGAAATGCAGAACAGAAAGCAGCTAAACTTTATTTTTGAGGTAAACATTTATACATTTTAGTCTGTATGTATCAGCATCGTTACTCCAGACTTCAGTGTCACATGATCCTTCGGAAATCATTCTATTCTATAATGCTGATTATTATGTCCTCAAGAAACATTATTATTACCATTGCTGAAAACAATTTAATATTTTTGTGGAAACTGAGATTTTTTTTTTTTTTTTTTTCAAGATTCTTTGATTAATAGAAAATTCAACAAACAGCATTTATTTGAAAAATGTCAAACATTTTGTATAACTTTATACATTAATGTACTGTTACTTTTGATCAATCAATCATATAAACACACAAAAAAACACACACCAATATTTACTTACCATTATCATTTTAAAAAGAGAAGTTTTTGAAAAATGTTAATGCTGCTATTCCTTCTTTTTAAGTTTTCAGGGTTTATTTTTACTTTTATAATTAATTAATGTTAATTAATATTTGATGTATATTTTTCTTATAATAATATAATATAATATAATATAATACAAAAATTATATTAATTAAAAATTATTTAATTCAACCCCAAACGTTTCAATGTTAGTGTATTTGTACAAATATTTCAACATATAAGAAACAGTTCATTAAAAATTAAAATACTCACCGATATTTACATATTAATGGCATTTTAAAAGAGATTTTGAAAAATGTTTATGCTGATAGTTTCCATCTTTTCCAATTATATGATGTCATAATTAATTGATATATTGGATCTTTCTTTTTTTATTATTATTATTATAATATAATATAACATAATATAATATAACATAATATAATATAATATAATATAATATATAATAGTTCATGTTTTCATATTATCTAAGTACAATTAATTATGTGATATATTAAATATGAAGTATTTTTGCATACACAGTATAAAGAAACACTTCTTTAAAAAATAAATTAGTCACAATTTTTTTTTTTTTTTAAACACACACAAAAACACAAAAGAAGAGTTTTTGAACAATATGTATGCTGTTATTTTCCAGTTACATTAATTTAGAATTGTTTTGTTGGGTGTTTCTTAATGTAATAATATAATATAATATATGGTTCATGTTTTAATATTCTCTAAGTAATATTGATACATTTTTCTGTTGTTGTATGCAGTTATATTAAATTGTGCTATAATTTATACTGACACTTTTAAAATGGTTGTGCATTTGTATATAAATAAACAGTTCACTAAAAAATAAAGAAAAAAAATCATTAGTTGCTTACCATTCTGTTGCTTCCATTCTTCTCTTTTTTCTGTAAAACACAAAAGAAGAGATTTTGAAGAATGTTTATGCTGATAGTTTCCATCTTTTCCAATTATATGATGTCATAATTAATTGATATATTGGATCTTTCTTTTTTTATTATTATTATTATAATATAACATAATATAATATGACATAATATAATATAACATAATATAATATAATATAATATAATATAATATAATATAATATAATATAATATAATATAATATAATATATAATAGTTCATGTTTTCATATTATCTAAGTACAGTTAATTATGTGATATATTAAATATGAAGTATTTTTGCATACACAGTATAAAGAAACACTTCTTTAAAAAATAAATTAGTCACAATTTTTTTTTTTTTTTTTTTTTTTTTTTAAACACAAAAGAAGAGTTTTTGAACAATATGTATGCTGTTATTTTCCAGTTACATTAATTTAGAATTGTTTTGTTGGGTGTTTCTTAATGTAATAATATAATATAATATATGGTTCATGTTTTAATATTCTCTAAGTAATATTGATACATTTTTCTGTTGTTGTATGCAGTTATATTAAATTGTGCTATAATTTATACTGACACTTTTAAAATGGTTGTGCATTTGTATATAAATAAACAGTTCACTAAAAAATAAAGAAAAAAAATCATTAGTTGCTTACCATTCTGTTGCTTCCATTCTTCTCTTTTTTCTGTAAAACACAAAAGAAGAGATTTTGAAGAATGTTTATGCTGCTCTTTGCCATGTAATGCCAGTTTGTAGTTCCTAAAAATACACAAAATGGATGTTGTTTGAACATTAATGTGTGTTGGCAGTGTATGTACAAATCTACCCTATAATGATAAAAATCCATGCAATGGTTTTTAATTAATCTGTAAAAATAATATCCCCTTTTTCAAATCGAGCCATTCTCAGATGCCTGTCGTTGTGGCATCACACTCACAGAGGCCACTCCCACGATAGTTGATTGACATGAGCGTCTTACCTAAGATCAGTTGTAACAGTCCAGCATCCATGTTTTAATGCCGGAGCAGGGATGTAAGTTAGACAAGAATTGAGCGACTGAGGTGTTGTGTTGCTGGATGTAATAATGAACGTAGTGGTCGTCATTTACTCCCGACATCTGAGCCGCTGAAGATGCAGTGGATTATGTTTGTTTGTGAAAGGAATGCGCTTCCCGATCTACATATATCCGTCCATGTTCGCGCGAATCATTCGTGATCCAGCTTCACTTACAGCAGAAGTGAGTATAAGGGTTTTTTTATGAATCTTTGCGATCGCCTTTCCTAACAATGTGCTAGTTAGCAAGTTTAGCGGCTAAACGCGGCTAAAGTAAACAGGCTCGTCACTCCACAGAGAGAAGAGAGGGGCGGGGTGAGCAGAGCTCATTTGCATTTAAAGTAGCCTCGACCAGAATGAGATGATTTTTGCAGAGCTGATTTTGGCAAGGTAAAAAGGGTGTTGTTTTACACAACCATTGAGAATTTTTAACCAAAGTATATTATAGACTTTTCATTAAGACCCTAAAGAATCATATCAACTTGTGGAAAATGAGCATCCGATGACCTCTTTAAATGCACAACAGCAAATATTACAGCAAATTTTAGTGCGAGTAAATCAAAACAGATTTATTTTTGGGTTAAATATTCCTTTAACCAATGCAGTGTGTTTTATTATGTTTGGATTACGAATAAAACATTGTTTTCTAACAGAGACAGTGTGTTCTAATACAGTTTTATGATGTGTTGTAAACACAAGTACACATAAAAATGAAGTAAATACACCTAAAAATGTTTGCCATGACGCAGTGTAAAACGTCTGATAAACAGCCTAACCATTCTGAAGATATGAAACTCCATTACTGCTCCAGACTGATTCACAAATGACTGAGACTTAGTCATTCAGCAGCTATTCTAACATTCTGCCTCTTGAAATTGGAAAGTTATCAGCAGAACAATCACAAAAAAAGCAGGAAGAAAGGCAGTGATATTTAAAGTCACATTTCATTCACTCACATCTCATACGCAAGTAGGCTAAACCTGTGTTACCGCGCCGTACGTGTCTTATCAATCACGCTCGCTGATTTCAATTCAGATATTACACATTAGCAAGATTTGGTGGTAATTCAACTCACACGCACTAATTTCTTTTGACACCTTAATTTCTTTATCATTAGCATTAGCATATCATGGCCTTAGGTGCAGCAGACTAATTACAGACTAGTAATTGCAACACAAGTTGTCGTGTCACATTAACTTAGCATTGTTTCAGAAGAGCAGCAAATCAGACCGCCACAACTTCGTTTCTTTCTTTGACAAAGACATATTGTACCATATAAGGTCGAGTGGGGCACATCAGCCACTCGATTTTTTTTTTCTTCTTCTTCTTTTCCTCCCAAACACTTTATTAATTTGCTTATGGCAGACTTGTGTGAATAGAGAAGATGCATCTTCATATTGTCAAGCAGAGGTTTTCACACGTTTCTCTTGTGTGGCAATCCAGTGCTGTAATTAGTCATTTTTAATATCTTTAAGTGATCGTTGTGGTTAGTGGTGGATTGGCTGTTAAAAACCGCCAATGTTCTCTAGTGTATGCACAGCTCACTAGTATAAACATGCAACTACATAATATGTATTAAATGTACAATATCAATATGAAATTGTACAACTTTTAATATATAATTAATGTTAATGTTTAATACATTTTAATATTTTAAGAATATATTTTGTGCTTTGCAAAAGTATTCATACCCCTTTTCCTTCCCCATGTTTTGTTATGTTGCAGCCTTATGTTAAACTGCTTTAAATTACTTATTTTCCCACGTCAGTCTACCCTCCATACACCATAATGCAAAGCAAAAAACAGATCTGTGACAACTTTGCAAATGTATTAAAAATTAAACACTGAAATAAGTATGTTGCATAAGTATTCATACCCTTAACTCAGTACTTAGTTGACGCACCTTTACAGCCTCAAGTCTTTTTGGGTATGATGCGACAAGCTTTCCACATCTGCATCTGGCAATTATCTGCCATTCTTCTCCTCATCGCTTCACCTCTCAAGCTCTATCAGCTTGGATGGGGCCTGGCAGACATTTTCAGGTTTCTCCAGAAATATTTTGATTGCGTTCAAGCCCAGGCTAATGCTGGGCCACTCAAGCACATTCACAGAGTTGTCTATAAGCCATTCTTGCTGTGTGCTTAGGGTCATTAGGGAACGTAAAAATCATTAAGCAACCGTAAACAAGACGGCACAATGCGGCATTCATTTATTTAAGTACAAATTATGGATTATGAGGACGATGTTTAGGCGATACCAGAGGTTGCGCTAGACTTTAACATTGTCTGTCATTTTGACGGACAGGGTCGTAAAAATTTCGTCATGATCTATTATTACCCATCATTTTAATTTTCATATTTTAAGTATAATAACACATTTAATTTATTTTATTTTTGTTCACATCGCAGTGTTTAAAAACAACAAAGTATGCTAGGACTGGGTAAACAAAAAAAAAATAAATAATAATTTTATTGATTTTAATAGATTCTCATTTTAATGAACCAATATCGATTCTTAAATCCCTATCGATATTTTGGTCAATGCTGTTTTTAGTTGATGAATGAACAGTACATAGTGCACCTTCCTTCCAATAAATAGCAATAGGGTAGGTTTTGTGTTACCTTTGATATGAAACAAAGTCTCATATTTCCATCCATTTCATTAAGAAAAGTGATCAATACCGTTTTGCCGCTCTTTAATGTGCGCAACAGATCGTTGTAGCTTCTGTGTACTCGTCTGTGCATAATCAAACGCATAGGAAAACATTTGTGACAGTTTTCATTTTTGTTCTGTATCCCATGCTCTGCTGCCACACAGGAGTCAATACATACATTGTTCGTTTCACATTATCTCTAATCTCAGTGCTACCTGAGGTGCTGTTGCCAACAGCAGACATATGATTGTACGAATGAAAAAAAAAAAAAATTATCTTAAGTTTAAAACATATCGATTAAATTAAAGATTAAATTAAAGACTAATGGTAGAATCGTATACTGATGGAATTACAGTGGTATGAACTATAAAACATAACATTTATCTATCTAATCTGTCACGTTGTAAGGACTACGGCAAACCAGCTGTTCTCCCATAGTAGAACAGTAGAACGTCATGAAGTAGCAGTTAATGTCGCGAATGCACGATATTATGTCGGAATGCCGTTGCCATTCAATCCATGGCTGCTTAAAGTCCCTATTATTCTGTTGGAAGGTGAACCTTCTGCCCAGTCTGACATTCTGAATGCTCTGGACCAGGTTTTCATTAGGGCCATCTCAATATTTTGGTGTATTGAGCTTTCCTTTTACTCTAACGAGTCCCTCAGCCCCTGCCGCTGAAAAACAGCCCCACAGCATGAGGCTGGTACCAGCACACTTTACTTTTGGGATGCTACTCTGCAGGTGATGAGCAGAGCTGGATTCCTTCAAACATGATGCTTGGAATTGAGGTTCACACTGCCATAAAGCCCCGATTGCTGGAGTGTTGCAGTGATGTTTGTCCTTCTGTAGGTTTCTCTTATCTCCAAATATGATCATGGAGCTCAACTAGAGTGACCATCAGCTTCTTGGTCACCACTCTAACCAAGGCTGTTCTCCATCAATTGCTCAGTTTGGCCAGGATGCCAGCTCTAGGAAAAGTCCTAGTTGTTTCAAGCTTCTTAAATTATGGATAATAGAGGCTACATGCTTCTGTGAGCCTTCAATGCAGCAATTTTTTTCTGAACTCTTCCCCAGATCTGTGCCTTGACGCAAGCCTGTTTCTGAGCTCTACAGGCAGTTCTTTTTCAGCTATTAGACCTTTTATAAAGAGGTGTGTGCCTTTCCAAATCATACTCATTCAAATGAATTTGCCACCGTTTAACTCCACTCAAAGTGTAGAAACATCTACAAGCAATATGAGTGCTCGTGAGCTCAATTTGCAAGTGTCCCAGAAAAGGGTATGAATACTTATGCAATGGAATCATTTCAGGTTGTTCTTTCTAATAAATTTGCAAAGTTCTCACAAACCTGTTTTGTGTTTTGTCATTATGGTGTATGGAGTGTAAATTAATGTGGAAAAAAAGTAATTTGAAGCAATTTAACATAAAGCTGCAACATAAAAAGTGAAAAAAAAATAAATGCATAAGGTTCTGTATATAGACAATTCAACATGGTACTGATTTTGAGACAATTGTAGCAGCATGTGACAGACAGTAATCTATCTATCTATCTATCTATCTAACTATCTATCTATCTATCTATCTATCGTTAAGAATATACACTGTATGTTTTGACCTACAAATGGCAATACAGAATAAACATTCCAGACTATTCATTCACATAGATTAAGTAATTTGTACATAATCTAATTAATATTAACAAGCAATTTAAAAACTGTGTCCTGCAACTTTCGAAAACAAAATAATGCCTACAAAAGTGAGTCACGATAGTTGCTACAACTGCACCTACAGTGTAAAGGCCCACACTGAAGTAAACAACAAAAAAATCAGCTTCATAACCTTACATGTGAAATTAATGGTTTACAGTAATTGAAAATGACACATTGCGGGAGATAAATGGCGTACACATTCCACACCGGGCTTTGTTGCTGGACTATTTATGGGCGAAGCTTCTGACACTGTTAGGTTATGACAGCGAGAGCACAGTAACCAAGGAAACAAGGAAACAGGCCTTCCTTAGCTCAGGTTGCACAAGTGAGGATCGATAAATCACCGTGGCCAGGACAGAGGCTTAAGTCAGGAGAAAGGAGAATAAAGTGCTTTTGTTGGCTTTTCCAGTTTGGCGAGCTCAAGATAATCTGCTATTCTTGTGAATTTTCACTTTAAGGATAGGAGCGGATAGATCCGGGCCACCTAAGTCTGCAAACAACCGTATTCTTTGTTTTTTTTTGGAGATTGAGCCAGCTAGCCACTGTCTGAATCAATATTTATTCAATCCACGCTGAGAGCGCATGGCGCTCAATGATATGCAAAATGTAAAAAAGATTACAATAGCCAAATTCAATCCTAGCTATTGCGTGACGATCTTGGAATGCTGAAATCCCTTTCGGTATTCTGAGATTGTCTTAGTGAAGTCAGAGCTCTTGCAGTGTGCGATTGCTTTTATCAGTTTCTTCGGGGGGTTTCGGCCTCAGTAGGAACAAAAGGCTAAGACGGGCCAAAATAGCCATGAACCGTCCAACACCAGTGGTATCCATTTAGCGGCGTCTGCCCATGTGTATGTGAACCTTAACTTGACATTACTAGATAGTTTGCGGCATCTAAGGTGGCTTAAAGGAACAGTGCACCTTTTTATTTAACGTTGCTGAAAAATTCTTTGAAGTGAATGGGTGCCGTCAGAATGAGAGTTGAAACAGGTGATAAAAACAACACAGTCATTCCTATGGCTGCATCAATTAACATCTTGTGAAGTGAAAAGCATGTTTAAACTGCTAAAATATGCATCTGTAATCCATTATAATGTTTCATTTAGTTAAAAAAAGGAAGTACTCTCACCTCAAAATCCACTGAAATGTTTGTTTGTGCTTGATTTGTGCATATTTCTCCCCTGATTCAGGTGGCTTTTTCTCCGAAGAAAGCAATAGTATGGATAGAGGACTTGTATTTTTTACTTCACAAGATGTTGATCGATGGACTGGAGTTGTGTGGATTATTGTGACATTTTTATCCACCGTTTGGACTCCCTTTCTGACAGCACCCATTCACTGCAGTGGATCAAGTAATGTAACGCTGAATTTCTCCACATCTGTTCAGATGAAGAAACAAACTCATCTACATCTTGGATGGCCTGAGGGTGAGTACATTTTCAGCAAAATTTAATTTTTGGGTAAACCTTTACTTTAAAACCAAGTGTATTTTATTAACCAAGCATCAGTTTATTACTTAATTTGGCTTTATTTCTTTTTATTTACCTATTTTTTCCTTATTTATGTTTGCTTGAAATGCTTGAAATGCTAAACCTAAATACATATGTAAGAAAAAAAAAAACATATTTGAAAGTTTTGTTTTGTTTTTTTTTTAAAGAAGATTTTGGTCTGAACTAAATCTTTTCATGCTTGTGCTTAAGTCATTTGCATAACACCCCTTTAAAAAAAATATGTATATATTATATCAGCTAGTCTAAATGTCAACATCATCTAATAAAGGACTGAAGTCTGTCAGGCAAAACATGATTTATGAAGATACTAAAAAGCCATATAATTCTAACTTGGCTTAATGTTTTTTTATTAGTCTGACCAGGGAAAATGTAAGCATTTTTAAAAGTATTTATGTAAATGATAACAAATGATGTTTTTTACTTGAGCTTTAAAGTCTGTGTAGTCTCGCAACTGCTATAAAGAATAAATTTTATGTTTAATCACACTATTCTTTTTCTATAATTAATTGCACTGAATTAACTTAAAAATTCCCATTTCATTTTTATGTTTGATTTTATCCTTCCTTCTTTTGAGTGCACTTAAAAAACACTCCATGGCCTGATTAATTAATGATAAGTTCTCGAATGCTCCTCTATCTTCAGTAAAAAAAGCTGCCGTTTCTGTGCCTTCAGGGGGATTCATGCATCATTCAGATCACTCGGCCCATCTTTACGCCTCGACTGTCCTGGTGTCCTTTGTATCACGGACCTCCCACCACAACGCACATTCCCGAAGTCAATGGGGTATGGAAAACTCATCATTTTGAGACTTTTCTCAGTTCGCCCGACAGACCGGGTAGGACTATACTACAGGAAGACGCAGTACCCTGTCAACCGCCACCTGTTACGGCCCACATTTCAGACACTTCCTGAGCTACGGAGCACAGAAGGTAGGTGTCATTGGGTTGTGAAAACACCTCACACGCCAGCATCAGAAACAGCACATCAGACTCAGAGAAACGGGTGCGATATAATGAGCAGTCCATATTAATGACCCTGGCACAGTCCTGTTTAATCACAGCCTTGTAGAAGTGCGATCTCTGTGGAGCTTACAGTCAGCAATAAAGTTCCCCGGGATCCACCAGTGGTTTCACGCACATAGAGAACTGTATGTGTGAAATCGTTTCTCTCATCTCCTGTTTGCCCATTTTAATGCGACCCTGAGCTTTATTTACATGATTATTAGTGGTGGTTACTACAGCAAGCATCCCCTAGTAAAAACCTATGCCATCATTTATTTATTTCACACTAAGTATACTTCAAATCCATTAACATATTTACTGTCATATCACTTAAGACTTACTGCTATAAAATTATAATTAGACTTTATGTGCAATTATTAGACTTTCAAATTAGAAATACATAAAAGATTTTATGTAAACCATGAGTTTTTAAAAGAAACAATTCGCACACGGATTTTTTTCTTTTCTTCTTATTTAGAGAAAACTGTGATATTTGGATGCAGTTTTTTGTTTGCATGTTATTGCCCCCACACTTAGCTATTGATTATATAGATATGATTGAATTATTATTTAAAATATTATTTTAAAATATCAAGATGACAGGGTGGACAAGCACATGACGGGGTGGACACATAAAGCAGAACACTATATTAACTACGAAGAAATGCTATGTCCACCCTGTCAAGTGTATTTCTACCCTATCAAGACTAATTGGCCGACAGGTTGGACATTTTGGAACAACAACAGGGTGGACATTTTGAGCTTCAATTAGCATATTAGCTTACAACCAACTGTGACTAGCTACATATTTAGTCTGGTTGTTGAAGAGAATTTGGTAGTTTAAACGTGCATATTTTGAAAAAACTGTATTCTAATCACTTCCAGCATATTTTTATGCCGAAAGGGTGGACATGTTAAGCTTAGGGAAAGCAAGTAAGCAAACTCATACAAAGGAATTTTTTAAGTTACCAAATTACTCACCTTAGCCGCCGAAATTCCCGCCACTGAAGAGACAAAAAAATCTGTTGTCCTGATGTCACTAAAGGGGATGTCCTTTTCTTAATGGTCCACTGAAGTGCCTTAAAACACACAGTGTTATTCTATGTGGTGATGTAATTTCAACTGAAAACAGGGCAGGACATATCGATCAGACCCGCCCGCCTTTTTTTAAATTAGCCAATAGCATTTCATTTATATTTGCTTGGACGCTGGGTAAAGCCGCATTTGACAGCTTATGACAGCCACAGTCTAATAATTACCTTCTAGATTCAATATCAAACTCTTACTAAAACAAAACAGTGATCATAATCATGCTGTGGCTGTGTAGTTTTGAGTGTTTAATATATGCCGACTCGCATCTGCTAAATTCATCCGCTCCCTGCGATTGCGTCTCTGGACCTGAGCCAAAGTCCTGAGTAGACTGCGCGCTGTTGTAGTTCGCCTGACACAACGTGAAACCAGACCTCTTTTGCCCCAAGCGAAAGAATGACATATTTACATACTGAATCGTTCCCTATCGCCTACATTGAGCACTACATGTCATTCACAGTATAGAAAATACTAACACTGTGAACAAGTGACCGTCTATTTATAATGTAGGGGGCGGGACGTTTCAGATTCTAGAGCGCATTTGATTGGACAGAATATTTTGATAAGAAGCTGAAGTGCAGCGTGATGTCATCAAAATCGTTGATCCGTATTGGCTGAGGTGAGAAACTGTAAGTTTTGAATGCTTATATCTTGTAAACGTGAATTTTGTTATTGTTTTGGAGCACCCTACCTTATAGATAACCGTAAGGCTAACATATTTATACTAAAAGCCAAAAAACTTTAATTTTGATTTCATGGGGGACTTTAAAGGGGCGGGATATGACCCCAATACAACAGGGTGGACAACCATTAAAGGGAAATGGACAAACTCTTCTTTTTGTTAAATAAAAATGTTGTTTTGGTCAATACACTCAAATTGAGTAATCTTTTATTCAGAGGGGTCATCGGATGCTAAGTTCACTTTTACATGTTGTTTGAATGTGAATGTGTGATGGCAGTATATGTACACATCTACCCTATAATGATAAAAATCTGTAAATTTGTAATCTGTAAAAATTATATCCCATTTTCAAATCAAGCCATTCTCAGATGCCTGTCGGTAAGGCTGCTCCCGCGATAGTTGATTGACATGAGCGTCTTACCTCAGACCCACCCTAAATCAGCTGTAACAGTCCAGTAACCTCCATTGTTTCGATGGCAGAGCAGGGATATAAGTTAGACAAGAATGTCTCAGACTAAGCGATTGAGGTGTTGTGTTGCTGGATGTAATAATGAACATAGTGGTCATCATTTACTCCTGACATCTGAGCCGCTGAAGATGCAGTGGATTACGTTTGTTTGTTAAGGGAATGCACCTCCCGATCTACATAAATGCGTTTATGGTCGCACAAATCATTCGAGATACAGCTTCACCTACAGCAGACGTGAGTATAAGGTTTTTTTTTTTTTAGAAATCTTTGCACTCGCCTTTCCTTATAACGTGCTAGTTAGCAAGTTTAGCAGCTAAACGTGGCTAAAGTAAACAGGCTCATCACTCCACAGAGAGAAGAGAGGGGCGGGGCGAGCAGAGCTCATTAACAGTTAAAGCAACCTCGACCAGAACAGGATGAATTTTGCAGAGCTGATTTTGGCAAGGTGAAAAGGGTGTTGTTTTACTCTACCACTGAGAATTTTTAACCAAAGTATATTATAGACTTTTCATTAAGACCCTAAAGAATCATATCAACTTGTGGAAAATGGGCATCCGATTAACAAAATATTAATAGGAGAACAAAACTTTTAAATCTTATGATTTGACTATTTTCTACTTTCACTCAAATTTAATGAGCAGTGCATGGGACATAGCTAAATAACATGCATCATCCTACACAAAATCTAGAAAATGTATCTAAAGAAGCAACTAATGCTTTTGTTATGAATATACAAACGTAGCCTAATATAACACACCCTTCATGGTCATTTTTATGTTACGTTATCATGGCAAATAAATTATGTACAGGACACCAAAAGGCACCCTACACTGTAAAAAATAAAAAACACAATTTGTTCAGTCATCTTAAAATAATTTGTTACCTGCTGCCTTAAAATTTTAAGTTCAGTCAACCAAAATAAGTGTAGTCAACCTGAAATGTTAAGTTGTACTAAGTAACAACTTAGATATTTGTGTTTGCTAAACTTAACGGATGGGTAAGTAACCCAGCTGCCTTAAAATTTTAAGTTGATTCAACTCAAATATCTAAGTTGTCACTTAGTATAATTTAACATTTCAAGTTGAATAAACTTTTTTGAGTTGACTGAATTTAAAATTTTAAGGCAGCCAGGTGTAACAAGACTCGTGGGAAGTGTATAAGATCCAAGTGCGAGCTTTATTTAAACACAGCGTAGTCAGAACAGGCAGGGTCGATAACCAAACAACAGTAATATCCAGGGCAAGGCGAGAGCGTTAATCCAATAAAACAGGCAATGGGTCAAAATACTAGAGATAGCAGTCCGAAGTAACAAATGAACAAGGCTATGAAACTAGGTAAAACTATGGCAATGAAACAGAACTAAACAATGGCAAAAAAACAAAGCAAAACAATGACGAAAAACAAAACCGAGGAATATAACAAAACAGGGCAATGAAATAGGAGAAAATGCTTAGTGGAGTCCGCACAGCAAAACAATACTTCGCAGGGTTAGTTTGGCATGGCCTGCCTTTTATGGCTGCCAAACAGGAAGTTACTGTAGAAGCAGCAGAGGGAGCGGTAACAGACAGTCTATGGTAGAGGGCTCCCTCTGCTGGCGTGGCGTTACACCAGGTTACAAATTATTTTAAGTTGACTCAACAAATTGTTTTTTACAGTGTACAGTGATACTGAAAATGAGAAAATATAACTATATTACCAGTTGCCATTTTTATATGAATTTATATGATTTAATTAGTACAAAAATGCATGACTTGAAGGTCCAGCCCTTAAACTTCTCCATCAGTGGGGCATGAGCAGATAGTATAAAAACCTGTAAATGAGTTACAAAATTTAAATACAAAATTTCAACAAAATTTGCCACTAATTCGTCAAAACGTAAAATACACTGTGTGCAGAATTATTAGGCATGTTGATATTCTGGTCATATTTTTTTTTCCAAACACATTTTGCCAATTCCAAACCACATCAGTCTTAATAACTACTGTTAATTTTGTATTTAATCATTTATATGTGATATATAATTGTCCATGAAGGCTGGAAGTGAAAAACTCCTTATATTCAGGTGTGCATAATTATTAGGCATGTTTTCTTTTACAGATAAAATGTGCCAAAAAAGATATTTAACCCTGACTGAAAAGTCCAAATTATTAAATGCCCATGAGAAGAATGCAATACTAATGCATTACAAGAATTTGCAAATTTGGCAGTAAGTTTTGGGAGTTCATGTTTAGTCTCCTGTCCTGAAAAGTCTGACTTACAGAGATGGACTAAAATGAACTCCCAAAACTTACTGCCAGATTTTGGAAGATAAATTCTTGAATCAGAGGTACAAGAGGATGTGATGCTTGTCCTTCAAGAGTCACTCTCAACTTATCTGTCTATAAAGCCTATAAAAAAAAAAAAAAAAAAAAAAAAACTGTCTTTATGTATTTCACAACACATCAGCTTCTTATTCTTATTAAGTCAGGGGCATTTTTTAGGATTTTTTACCAAGCAAAGTCTCTGAGAACCTGACACATTGTACTTCTGAAGACTCCAGGTAGGTTGCAGTTCAGGAAAATGGTGGCGCTGGAGACTAAACGGTTCCTGATGGTGTCACACCTAATGCTTCACCTTATTTCGTAATTCTTTTGCAGTTAACATGCATCTTTTCTTCTCCACCTGTTTTTTCTGACCATGCAGACTCAACAAGCATTTCTCTGTCCAATGGTCAAGCCTTAACTTTGCAAAATTCTTGTAATGCATTAGTATTGCATTCTTCTCATGGGCATTTAATAATTTGGACTTTTCAGTCTGGGTTAAATATCTTTTTTGGCTCATTTTATCTGTAAAAGAAAACATGCCTAATAATTATGCACACCTGAATATAAGGAGTTTTTCACTTCCAGCCTTCACGGACAGTTATATATCACTTACAAATGATTAAATACAAAATTAATAGTAGTTATTAAGATTGTTGTGGTTTGGAATTGTTAAAATGTGCTTGGGAAAAAAATATGACCAGATTATCAACATGCCTAATAATTATGCACACAGTGTAGTTATGAACTGCCATAACACGTTACAATATCAATTGAGTCTAATTCGACACACCATCTTTGACATCAACAAAATGTATGGTTGATGGGCATTCATTTTCCTATCCTAACTTTTCATAGTTGCTTTTTTTTTTTTTTTTTTTTTTTTGCATTTAACTTCATTTTTCCTTGTACAATTAAATTTGTATGAAAACGTATGACTTGAAGGTCCAGCCCTTAAACTTCTCCATCAGTGGGGCATGAGCAGATAATATAAAAACCTGTAAATGAATTTAAATACAAAATGTCAAAAAAATGTTGCCTCTAATTAACAAAAACATAAAATTGTTTTCAATTGTTATAACACATTAAAATACCATTGAGTTCAATTTGACACACAAACCTTTTTGATATCAACAACATGTATGGTTTATAGCCATTCATTTTCTTATCCCAACTATTCATTTATACCTTTTTTTTCTTTTCTCATTTAATTGTTTTTCCCTGCTGTACTCAGTAAGATCAAAACAGACCTGTGGCTTATAAATGAAAAAGCTGCTTGTGTAATCTACTTTAAATAACTACCTTTCCCTTAAAAACATGTAAAACAATACAAACTGTGCTGACGCTTTACTTATCGGTCAGTAGGTCTCTTTTTGTCTCAATGGACAGTACTTGGTCAGACTAAGCTGAAAAAAACTAAGACTGGCTATGCAAGATTAATAGTATATTATAGAAACTTCTTGGTGAGTGCTTTTAATTTTGAACCAGTAGACCAGGGTTGCCAAGTACGCAGTTTTTAAACTGCTGCCGTGGGTTGATTTTTCCCCCACGGGTTAATGGGTTGACATATTGCATAAAGTATATTTGACTGAAATGCTTGTACTGAAATATTTTATATTGTACCAAAGATAAAACTGCGGTAGATATTAAGTTTTGTGAAGAAGGGCCACTGGTAAGGAGCCATTGAGCTGTGTTTATGATCACTACGATATAGCGGTTTTCAACAGTGACTGTAAAATATGTCCAGTACATTAGGTATGGGAAGATATTTGGCATATGGTCATTTGGCTATTTTTTGGGCTATTTTTGATTGGCCATTGGGCTAGTTTTGTTACACAGACCTGGCAACCCTGCATAGATTATCTCTAGCAACCATCTAGAAGCACCACTTGAATTCTAGTCAGCGAATATAAAGGTCTAGTTGTTATTTTTATTTTTATTGAGCACAAACATCTCTCTGTGGAGGCAAGATGTTTTTCCAGCTACTCCGAAGCTCAGCTTCTCGATCGAACTGTAAGATAAATATAAAGGAGTTAATTTCAGTCACTGAAAGCAAGGGTGATGAAATCTTGACGATGAATGGCCGCTTTAATAGAATTATACTGAGCTGATGTCAGCAATCAACACAACAGGACCATTACATCACTTTTATGAGTCAGCAGTCACAGAAATCCCCTTCCCGAAGTCAAAGGCTTTGATTAATAAAGCTTCAGCTAAATTTCCTCAGGGAGCAATTGAACAGAGGAAATTTAGAGGAAAATTAACAACACACAAGTTGCATTCGGAAAGATGAGAAGCATTGCAGAATTCATTAATAGGAGCGAAAAAAGGCACTAATTATTTAGGGTTGGAATATTTTGATTTGTTTGATATTTTCTTTTTTACTTTCAGTATTAACTAATTAATAGAATAATTATGAGCAGAAGTTAGTTTCAATGCTGTCAATGTGAAAGCACAATGTGAGCCTGCAGTTAAGCAGATTATGTGTGCAGTGTGAAACAGGCCTTAAATGTTAAGGTAAGAAGACCTATGAAATTATATTTTTGCACTGAGAAATGGAAGTGTGACTCTTTCTCTGTGAGCACATATAAGGAAGGAAGATTCATTTTCCCTTAGCAGCTGTGTGTGGCCATGAATAATTCCCTGTGAGTTTGTAATATTAAAGTTAAAAGTTAGAGTGAAATGTTACATGGAAATTCTAGGACACTTGGCACTTTATCCGACATTGCATTAACAGCACCGCATGGTTTTAATCATGTTCTTGATCAGTCTGTTAACTTCAGAATTACTATGGCTGTCTGAACATTTAGAGTTACAGTAGCAGGAAGTCTTGAAGAAAGGGATTGAAAGGCATGAAATTCCTGAGAAAGCTAATGTTAGCATTAAGAATATCTTTAAAACAAGTTTAAAGCTAATGTTTGCATCAAGCAGGTCTATAATAACAACACAGGTTGTGTTTGCATCACAGAGACTATAATACTACTAATAGTCTCTGTGATGCTAACTAATAATGCTAATTATATTATAATACAATAATCAGCCTATTGGGTCATTTTATTGGGTTATTTTGAATATTTTTACCCAGGTGCTGGGAAATTTTCTGCACTCTAATAAATGATGGGTTATTTTTTTAACCCAAATGCTGGGTTCAGCTTGTTGGGTCATTTTGTTGGGTTATTTTTAATGTTTTTTACCCAGGTGCTGGGTAGTTTTTTGCAATCTAAAAAATGATGGGGTATTTTTTTAACCCAAATGCTGGGTTCAGCTTGTTGGGTCATGTTATCGGGATATTTTTAATATTTTTACCTAGGTGCTGGATAGTTTTTTTGCACTCTAAAAAAATGCTAGGTTATTTTTTAACCCAAATGCTGGGTTCAACTTTTTGGGTCATTTTATCGGGTTATATTTAATGTTTTTTACCCAGGTGCTGAGTTGTTTTTCTGCACTCTTAAAATGCTGGGGTTTTTTTTTTGTTTTTTTTAACCTAAATGCTGGATTCAGCTTTTTGGGTCATTTTAAAAAATGCTAGGTTATTTTTAACTTAAATGCTGGGTTTAGCTTGTTAGGTCATTTTAATGGGTTATTTTTTAAATGTTTTTACCCAGGTGCTGGGTTGTTTTTCTGCACTCTAAAAATGATGGCTTAATTTTAAACCAAATGCTGGGTTCAGCTTGTTTGGTCATTTTATTGGGTTATTTTTAATATTTTCACCCAGGTGCTGGGAAAAGTTTCTGCACTCTAACAAATGCTGGATTATTTTTTAACCAAAATGCTGGGTTCAGCTTGTTGGGTCATTTTATCGGCTTATTTTTAATGTTTTTATCCAAGTGCTGGGTAGTTTTTTATGCACTCAAAAAAATTATGGGTTATTTTTTTTAACCCAAATGCTGGGTAATTTTATTGGGTTATTTTTAGTCCTTTTTACCCAGGTGCTGGGAAATTTTTCTGCACTCTAAAAAAATGCTGGGTTATTATTTTTTTTTAACCCAAATGCTGGGTTCAGCTTGTTGGGTCATTTTATTGGGTTATTTCTAATGTTTTTTTACCCAGATGCTTGGTAGTTTTTCTGCACTTTAAAACATGCTGGGTTATTTTTTAACCCAAATGCTGGGTTCAGCTTGTTGGGTTATTTTATTGGGTTATTTGTTTTAATAGATTTTTATCCAGATACTGGGTAGTTTTTTGCACTCTAAAAAATGCTGGGTTATTTTTAACCCAAATGTTGGGTTCAGCTTGTTTGGTTATTTTTTATGTTTTTATCCATATTTTTATATATATATATATATATATATATATATATATATATTAGCATCAGTGAAGTCTAAAATGCCTAAAGAAAGTTATCAGTTAGCATCAAGGAGGTGCATTATTGATCAACATATGCTGAAAAAAAAAAAAAAAACAGCTAAAACCAGTCTAAGCTGGTTGGCTAATTTTAGCCTGGTCTTAGCTGGTCATAGCTGGGCAGCAGGCTGGTTTTAGAGGGGTTTTGGCCACTTCCTTAGTTGGTCAGGCTGGGAGACCAGCTGGAACAACAAGCTAAAACCAGCCTGACCAGCCTAGCCAGACTGGGAAACCAGCTAAAACCAACTACTTCCAGCTTAAACCAACAAAGACTAAGTTTTTTTTGTTTGTTTGTTTGTTTGTTTTGAGCTAACTTCAACATCAAATAACCAAGAACGCTAATATTAGCATCAAGTATGTTTATAATACTTGTAAAAATCTAACATTAGCATCAGTGAGGTCTAAAATGCCTAAAGAAAGCTATCAGTTAGCATCAAGGAGGTGTATTACTTCAACATCAAATACCCAAGAAAAATAATATTAGCATCAGTAAGGTTGAGATGTATTATACATCAAAAAAGCTTTTTAACATCAAACAGTCAAGAAAGCCAATGTTAGCAACAAATATGTTTATAATACTCAGAAAAAAAGTATATTATACCTTAACAAAACAAATTTGTTAACATCACAAAAAAGCTAATGTTAGCATCAAGTATGTTTGTAATACTTACAAAAAGCTAATGTCCCTTTTGAAAAAAACAGCATATGCTGGTAGGTATGTTTTGATGCTGGTTTAAGCTGGTCCTTTGCTGGTTTATGCTGGTCATGTTGCTGGTCAAGGACCAGCATACCTACCAGCATATGCTGTTTTTTTCAGCATTAAGAAGATCAATAATACCTGAAGAAATGTGTCTGTTAGCATCAAGGAGACCTAAAATATGTCTAAAAAGCTAATGTTAGCATCAAGTATGTTTTCAATACTCACAGAAAGCTAATGTTAGCAATAAGGATATCAATAATACCTAAAGAAATGTATCTGTTAGCATCAAGGAGACCTAAAATATCTATTAAAAGCTAACGTTAGCAGCAGGTCCACCTGAAGAAAGCTATCTGTTAACATCAAGAGTAGACAGCTATCTGTTAGCATTCCCATTCATCTCAGTGGCAGCTACTCACCTTTTGTGTTTTGTTTTGACCTCTACCAGTGGGGCTAACTGGAGTCACGCTAGCCTGCCAAACCTTTCTGCTCTCTTAAATGAATTTGAGTAATTTTCCAGTGATTGTAGTATAAGTATGTTAATGCATTCATTTCAAATTCCAGAAACTATAACCGCTCCCATGCGATGGGCAGCAGTCAGGCAGTTCATCCCTGTTCAATTACATATTTATTTGATTAGGTGCAATGAAGCACATCTGCAGAGGATTACGTGTTGGAAGACGTTAAATGAAGGGAGATATTTGCCTCTTAAATTACTCGCACATTATCTAAGGTCTCATTTTCACATTTAGTGGACCAGAGCACTGAACGGCTTAGCGGTTAAGATTCAGTTAGGCTACTTTCTTTCTTTTTAGATGTATGGTCACACGTTTAGACACCTACTGTACTCGTAATGCAATCACAAAAAACTTTGAGAAGGATGTTACTCTAGAGTCACGGAGCTCATACGGTTGACAAAAGTTCGAGTCTGGCTCATGTTATTTCCTGATGTTGTTCCCTGCTGAATGAATCAATAGAAGTGGCCAAAAATAAGATTTTTTTTTTCCTTTTCCAAGTGAGAGCTAGAGAGAGCAAGAAGGAGGATGTCCACGCCTCCTACTGAGAGCCTTGTTGTGTGCCAATACTATGAAGGAAGCACACTGTGATCTCTCAGCGGGGACTGCGCACACACTTTCTGTTTGCCTTGTAACTCTGCACATTAGAGAAATAGCCCCATACTTTTACAGAGACAGTATCCAGCTTAAGGTACTTATTACTCAGATGAATCACTGCGAAGAAGACTTTCCAGGAAGCTAATATCTAGTCATTAACATACGTCTGCAAGTGAAAGGGATTTTAAAGCCGACTGCAGTGTCTCCATCCCTGACGGTGGATGAGGCTCCATATTGCAGAGGTGCCAGTGAAGCATGAATTAGCTGCAATGAGGGGTCTCGCTAAGGCACATTAGCTACCACCCCATTCCAAGGGGGATCATTTTGTTATCTTTGGTAGGTCCATTTTCCAGCATGCACTCAAGCAGATGCATTTTCTATTTATTTATGACTACTTGTAAATCCATTTGTCAGATTTTTTTTCATTGGGGTCATGATGGTGCTAATATCGCATTCAGGGAAATGTGTTAAAAATAATGTTTTACTATTGAAATGCATAATATATTGCTACCATGTTTGTTATCAGCTGAGATATTTTTATTTTATTTTTCAGTACAGATATATATACAGTGCTGCTTGAAGGTTTGTGAACCATTTACAGTTTTCTTCTTTCTGCATAAATATGACCCAAAACATCAGTCCTGAAAGTAGACATAGAGATCCCAAACAAACAAATGAGACAAAAATAATTTCTTTGTCATTTATTTATTGAGAAAAAATAATCCAGTGTTACACAAAAGTATGTGAATCCCTAGGATTCGCTGATGCTGAATATTTATTAGAATTTATTATTATTATTATTATTTATCAGTAGGTACTAGCTATATACTGGTTGATATTGAATATTTATTTGCGTGTTTATTATTATTATTATTATTATTATTATTATCTATCGGATATTATATATTTATCAGATATTTAGATACTGGATATACTGCACAGTACATTGGTTGATATAAAATATTTATGTTTTTTATTTGTTTTTTGTTTGTTTTTTTGGTTGTTTGTTTTATCAGTATAGATATTGGAATAGTTAATATTAAATATTTATATGAGTTGTCCCATTTTATTTATTTATCAGTATTGATATTGAATAGATATTGTTTGATACTGAATATTTATTTGACTTTTTATTTCTCAATATAGATTTATTAGATTTATTATTATTTTTATTATTATTTATTAGTATATAGATACTGGATATATATTGATTGATACTGAATATGTATTTGTTTTTTGTTTTGTTTTTTAATCAGTATAGATATTTGATTGGTTTATTGAATATTTGTTTAAGTCTTTATTTTATTTTTTTTTCATTTATCAGTATCAATATTGAATATATATTCATTGAAACTGAATATTTATTTGAGGTTTTTTATTTATTAGTGAACAAACTGGCTATATATTAAACATTGGTTGATATTAAATATTTATTATAATTATTATTTATTATTATTTTAATTATTTATTAGTGTGTGTGTGTATATATATATATATATATATATATTGTTTAAATCAGTACAGATATTGGATTGGTTACTGAATGTTTATCTGAGTTTTTATCTGAATGTTTACTGAATGTTTATCTGAGTTTTTAATTTTTCATTATAGATACTAGCTATATATTGGTTAATATTAAATATTTATTTGAGTTATTTATTATTCATTTATTTATTTATCAGAATATACATATTGGATATATTAAATATGCATTGATTGATACTGAATATTTATGTGAGTTTTTTTTATTTATCAGTATAGACATTTGATTGGTTGACATTAAATATGTATTATTATTATTATTTATTTTTTTTTTTTATCAGTGTCAATATTGAAAATATATTGATTGATACTTAACACTTGTTTTTGTTTGTTTTGTCATAATAAATATTGGATATATTGGTTCATATTGAATATTTATGTAATATTTTTTGTTTATCAGTACAGATATTGGAAATATTTTAGTTAATATTGAATGTTTATTTGTCAATGTTCTTTTTTCTATCGTGTGTGTGTGTGTGTGTGTGTGTGTGTATTACAATCAACAAGACTATATGTGTAATTTTTCAATTCAATTTTGTTAAGGGTGATAATTAACCAACTGTTGACAGTTTATAACTGCCAAGCGCATATTAATCCATTACTATAGAATTAAATCAATGTGCCGTCACAGGTATGGATGTATTTACAATGGCTTCAACTGTGACTCAAACAATTTGCTTTTAGACCTGCAAATTTATGGTTTATAAACCGTGTTGCCTTATACACACAAGTGATTTAAATTGGTTCTAAAAAGCAGAAACTCTCACATGAGACCCTGTCAGATTATAGTGCAATAAACAAAATGAAGCTGGAAAAAAATTCACCACAGACTGCCAGGCTCACACTGTGACATGGCAGCAGTCGCCTGGAGCTAAATGGAAGAACTTCATTTGCCCTTAACACTGTGGGGAGGAATTAAGACAGAAAGAAAATCAATCTGGACTCTTGTCCTCTGGTAAAGACCAGAATACTCCAAACTGATATCTTGATTGTGTGACTGAATTGTGTGAGAATTACACAGGAAAGGCCAGGGTTTGTTTCAAAGCAGATTTGATGATGACAGAATGTGGTTTGTTTAATCTTCACAGTGAACACGAGTTTTACATTTTGCTCAGTGTTTGGCTCTTATCCAAAATGTCTGCTGTCGACGCAGGCAGACTTGAGTGACAATTGATTTTCAATTCAATTCAATACAGTTTATTGTATTTCAGTATTTGGAATTAGCATGCTGCTAAGCTAATGCTCCAAAATGTTATAAAATAGTCCATTTTGCATGAAATTCAACAGTTCCTATTGAGAATTTTTGGTATTAAATGCATTTTAAGTATAATTTTATACGCTGTGCCCGCATTCTCCACCAACTTTTTGGTCGTTTTGACACTTTTAAAGTGAGCAGGAATGGGTTCAAGATATATCATGTGCTTATATTATCCAGAAAGCATCAAAGCTCAATGTGTCAGAGCATATGTACCAATCACTGCACCAGAACTCTAGAACATGATGTTATTTGACTCCCGAAAAACCACATTTCTCAAAAATTTCCATGTAAATAAACCTGTGAAGGCTGAATACTGCTGCCACCTCCAAACACTCAAGCAATTAGAGTCGAAGTATAAATTTTGATGCTTTAAATATGGATTAAATGTCAGAGTGCTGCACACAAGACAACTTCACAGGAAGCCTTTTAAGATTACAGCCTTTCAGTGATAAGAGAGTCATTACTGGCAAAGGAAAGGAGTTATTCTATCGCTCCATCTTTCAAAAGTGTAACTGTGTTATTTAACTTCAGTGCAGAACCTCGTCTAGTCCCGTTTATGATAAAATATTGTGCTGCTTTAATTGAAATATATGTTTAACCTTTTTTACTTTGTTTTTTTACACTAGCAAACTAAGAGCTTTGTAACAAATTATATAGTTTTGCATCCAGACTGTCTTTAGATCTGAGTTCTTTAGTATCTTTAAAGGCAAACTTCTCACTTTTTATTGTGTTTGGTCTTTTTCTGTCTCTTTTTGTCTTTCTCAGTCTGACTCAATTTTGTTACAGCTACCATCCTCCTACAAGAAGCTTGTACAGTCTCTCTGAGCTATAAAACAGAGTAACAGCACAGAGGATTATCAAATTATGTAGAACGTTGCTTCCAGCCAGGACATTTGTCAGCCATCTGCTCTGCATCTGAGCTGCTGTCTACATTTTGCTGTCCATCCAAAAATAAAATCCAAAGACATACTGTATATCAGCATGAACATTTGAAGTTGTTGTTTTTATTAACATGTTGTAAATGCGCCTAAATTTGCTCACAGAGACTGTCAGCTAGATATGATATCAGGATGATCAGGATATTCAGGTAGAATAGAAGGTTTGTCTTTCTTAGGGCTTCACCTTTGTTTAAATTGAGCTTATTTTAATTTTTTTATTTTTTTTTTTTTATGTAAACATGCGCTAGATAAACATCTAAACATCTTTGACTGTTGTGCCAACACAATCTTACAGAAGTGCCACTCGTACAAACTCATACAATTTGTGAAAAATCATACTTATTTTTTTGAGGTTTGCGAATTCGTATAAATGTTTGACAAGGTAGCTAATTCATACAACGTCACTCATACAAATTCATACAATTTGTGAAAAATCATACATATTTTTTAAGGTTTGCTAATTCATACGCATACTCAACAAGGTGGCTAATTTGTTTGAATTTGCAGTAAGTCATGCGATTTGTGAAAAATCATACAAGTATTTTTCGAGGTTTGCTAATTCATATGAATATTTCACAAGGTGGCTAATTCATGCAAATTCGCACAACATCACTTGTACAAATTCATACGATTTGTGAAAAATCTTACGTATTTTTAGAGGTTTGCAAATTTATATGAGTACTTGACAAGGTGGCTAATTTGTACAAATTTGTAAAATGTCACTCGTACAAATTCACATACAAAAATTTTTGTATTTTTTTTAAGGTTTACTAATTCATAATTCATTTACTCATTCAACAAAGTGGCTAATTTGTACAAATTTGCATGACGTCACTGGTATAAATTTATATGATTTGTGAAAAATCATACGTTTTTTTCGAGGTTTGCTAATTCATATGAATAATTCACAAGGTGGCTAATTCGTGCAAATTCGCACAACGTCTCTTGTACAAATTCATACATTTCTTCATACAAGTCTTATATATATATATAAAAATTTGTACAACGTCACTCATACAAATTCATACGATTTGTGAAAACATTGCACATATTTTTCAAGGACTGCAAATTCTTGGCAATACTTGACAAGGTGGCTAATTCGTATAGAAATTCGCGCAACATTACTTGTACAAATTAATTTGATTTGTAAAAAATCGTCTCGGTTACGTATGGTAACCCTCGTTCCCTGATGGAGGGAACGGAGACGTTGTGTCGAGTAGTGTACGACACTAGGGGTCGCTCTTGAGAGCCCAAACACCTCTGACAGTATAGAAAACAGGCCAATGAAATTGGGTGTGCAGATTTCACAGCTGGCCACGCCCCGGCCATCCGGGTACAAGTAGGGCAGCCTGTGCATCTGCTCACTCGTTCTGATCTGAGGAGCCGAGCGTCTCAACTCACTCAGAGGCGGTCCAGAGTTGTGGCATGGGAGACACAACGTCTCCGTTCCCTCCATCAGGGAACGAGGGTTACCATACGTAACCGAGACGTTCCCTATCTGTCGTACACTCCGAGTTGTGTCGAGTAGTGTACGACACTAGGGGTCCCCGTCAAATCACGCCACAAGTCTGGCCGCGTCACGAGTGACCGGGCGCAGATAGTAACAGGCCAGCGTGTTAACATAAGTGCGACTCACCTCTTCGTGACCTTCCAACGTCCAAGAACTGACCTGTTACAGCAGTGTCCTGCAGCCGGGCCTGCCTCAGTGGAGCGGCTGAGTGTCTTGGCGGACGTTGGGGAAGTGACTATTTCCCGAAGGAAAAAAGGCACTACGGAGCTCACAACCTGCCCAGAGGGGGGGTATAAAGTGAATATCATTAGATATGGGACCTGATGTGGGTCTCACGCTAGGGGAGACTACCAAATTCAGATCCTAGAGACAAACCTGTCATTAGGGGAAACACCGCACCATAGAGAGTTATAGGTGGAATTACACATATGGGGCCACATAAGGAGCCACTACATACGGGGCACAAATCCGACCAAGAGTTAGTAAAGTAACCATACCTTGTGTTGGGATTTTGCAGCGAGTTCCTCCGCCGAACTCCGCCACGTCCAGAAGTGCCAAGTGATGGAGAAGGTGTCCAGGGTTCGCGTCAGGAAACCTACTGAACTTAGAAGCGTAATCACCATTTTAGGGGAAGCGCTTAAGCAAGCTCTACACCCGACCAGAGCTTGCGATTGAAACTCTAGCTGACACTGGTTCCATGCGCAAACTGGCAAGTAATAGGTGTAGCCCAACCTGTAGCTCTTGAAGATGTCTGTTAATGAGGCTGCAAGGTAGCCCCCGGCCTGGTAGGCCGTAAGATCGCATCCACCTTTTTTTTTTTTTTTTTTTTTTTTTTTGTGGGAGATCCTGGTTTGGAGACAGCCTTCCCCTTCCGCTGTGCTCCATAACAGACAAGAGCTGACCAGGACGTCTGAAGTGCTGAGAACGTTCCAGGTAATGCGTGGGACACGGACCGGGCATGATAGGATCAGGTTGGGGTATTCCCTTGGTAAGGAATAGCTTGCAGGGTTACCACCTGCTCAGAGGGAGTGGTGGTTACCACGGGCATGTATCCAGGCCGGGTTCCCAGGACAATGGAGTTCACCGGCCCGAATTCCAGGCACGAACGTTGATGGAGAGGGCTTGAAGGTTTCCCGCTCTTAACAGGGGTGAGCACTACCGGGGGGGGGCCGTCTCAGAGAGAGGGCACCGAATCACCCAGCTGAGGGCTCAACGGGTCTTACTGTAGGCCCGAGGACCACAGATAGACCAAGAGGGGATGTGGTGTTACCAAGCGTGCCCCACCGATCTGCCTTCTACCAAGTCATGGTGGCTGTACTGATATAGAAGCAGAAAGGTGCCTATTCAGGCCTCCTTGGAGGAGGGATAGCACAGATTTGATGCCGCAACTCCGTGGGTTCTACCCTTAGGAAGAACCTCTGCGCCAACCCCAGGGCATGCCACCGTCTGGCTCAATCCCGTATAGGGTGCTTCCCACTGTGGGTGGAAGGTTTCTGGAGGCTTCCTGGTCGCATTTAGGGACCAAAGAAGAAGCTCCAGAAATCTGGGCGCAGGTGCCAGATTGTGCCCCTCCCCTGAGGAAGGAGGTTCCTTCTCAGGGGGGTGTGTCAGGAAGGCAACGATGGTAGGAGCACGCGCTCCGAGAACCAAGTTCCGTTGGGCCACACCGAGCTACCAAGAGAATCCATTTCGAAACCTTCCTGACATTGCACCGTGTCTGTGCAACAAGGCTTACTGGGGAGTAAGCCGTACGGTCTGCTGAGTATTAACGGACCTGAACCGAGGGAGTCCTTGGTCAGGCCGTATACCCTACTGCAATGAGTGGATTCCGGTGAGACACAGAACCCCTGTGCTTGGCCGAATCGACTCTAAAACAGCCGGACCCTCTGAGGGTGGAGCCCCCCACTCACCTCGGGGCGAACCTGTCACCCGGACAGTGAGTGGCGCACCACAGCCTGAGGCTCCAGGGCAAGAGATGGCGGGTGAGTTGTGATATGTGAAAGTAGCGTACACCTTCCTAGTGTATGCCACAGTCACTGTGCTGTCAGCGCCGACCAACACACGTTTGTCATGACCGAGGCAGAATCCCTTCAGGGCCCAAGTATTGTCAACAACTCCAGGCGATAGAATGCCCAAGCAGCCGAGGGCCCAGCCGAACCCTGAGGCTGCAAACCCGTTGCACACGGCACCCCAGCTTGACTTGGAAGCAACTGTTGCGACACAGCGCGTCTAGACACCTGTCCCAGGGGCAACCTGCCCGCAGGACTAGCTTGTCCCCAAGGGCTGAAGGTTTGCAACACAAAGTGTGACGTACACACGATGTGAGCTTAGTGCCGCGTCCACCTCGGGACTCGGTATGAAGTCAGTGCTACAGCAGTTTCATATGGATCAGGTCAGCGGCGTAACTGCGGCTGAAGCTGCCATATGTCCCAGGAGCCCTGGTACATGAGGGAGACCGCTGTGGTGAACCCGGAGTGCACCCACGCACAACAGCACTGACTGTACACAGTCCTAGGCAAACAGTGACCGAGTCTATATGGAGAAAAAAGGCAACCCGCGTCCTTCAGGTCTCTGGCCACAAACCAACCTTGAACTCCGACACACGTGAGAATGTGCTTGAGGGTTAACATCCTGAACGGGAGCTTGAGCAGGGCCCGATTCAAGACCCTCAGATCCAAGATTGGTCTGAGACCGCCACCTTTCTTAGGTACAATGAAGTAGGGGCTGTAGAACCCCTTCTTCACCTCGGCTGAGGGGACAGCCTCTATCGCACCCTTCGCCAGAAGGACTGCGATTTTTGCTCGAAGAACCGTGGTGTTGGGGCCCTGAACCGACATAGTGAGAACACCACGGAACTTGGGTGGACGCCATCCCAGAAGACCTGAAGTCCCAATCCAGCCAGGTGGTTGAGAACCACATCCCTGAGAGTGCAAACCGCACCTTGTGAGTGTGCTAAGACAGCCAGTCACAGAGATAACTGAGAATGCACATGCCCTCTACCCCGGGGGGGGGCGAGGGCAGCCCCCTGACCTTCGTAAAGGTGCGGGACGATAGGGATAGGCTGCAGGGGGAACCTTGTACTGATGAGCCCGCCCTTGAAGACAGAGTCTTGGAGGGAAAGGCATAACAGTATGCGTCCTTCAGGTCCAACGCCACCGACCAATCTTAAACCCTGACCACACAAGAGCTATGCCAGCCCTATATCCAGGGCTAACATTTGAATGGGCGCCCGAAGGGGGCCCGATTCAAAAACTCTTGTTTCAGATTGGCATGCGTTGACCACCCATCCTGGTACAATGAAGTAGGGGCAGAACCCCTACCCTCATTTTGGCTGCCGGGGTAGGCTCTATCGCACCCTTCCCAGGGGGGCTGCGATTCCTGCTTAAGAACCACAACATTCTCGCCCTTCTCTGAGTCGATATTGAGAAAATGCCATAGACTTCAGCGGGTGCCCTGCAACCTGAGTTGCTTAGCCAAGTCAGTTCTTGAGAAGCTAAGGGAGGGATCGCACCCACGTAGGGACTCAGCTAGCAGTCTCAGTGAACTATACCCGATGTACCAGGAATGGGGATGTCGCTGAATAAGGCAAGGAGCATCGTGCTTGGAGAAGAAGCCCCAAGGACACGGTGTGTCTTTGCCAACACGCAGAAACCAGGTAAGTGCCCAACCACCCTGGTCTGCAGACTCAGCACCTAGCCGTCAATGGAGGGCTATTGCTGCAAAATCACCGGGATAACCGGGCCTATATACTGACCCGGCCGTGACTGACTGTGGAGACAGACAGTCAGAACCGTTGTGCCGAATCCACCTCTCATCCCCGGGTCGAGAGTGGATCCGGGTGGGTCAGTTAGGCCACCTGCTCTGCATTGCTTGTCTGAGGACAAGCTAGCGCCCTAACGAGGGTTCTAGCCAGCCTACTGACAAGCTGGTGTTGCCACCTTCCCACAAGAACTTTGACCGTTGGGCGGGTCTGGCCGGAGGCCCGGCTGTCGCGGGGCCTCAGGAGTTCTATAGGGGGCCGTCCGTGGCGACGACAGACAGGAGTAGTCGGGGGACAGGGCCGAAGCCTGACCCACAGCTGCTCCTTAACCACCGTGAAGGACTTGCGTGCAAATGTTATCACGGTGTTGCCAGAAGGACCGACCTGGGAAATGGGGGGGGAGCGAACTTCCAATTTCCCGCATTTCCGACAGGTGAAGCCACAGGTGGCGTTCCTGGACCAACAAAGTGGACATCGCCCTCCCCAGAGCGTGCGCCACGACCTCATAGCTTACCGAGCGTAATTGGTATCGTACGCAGTTCCCGCAGCTCTAGGTTGGCACCACCCTCGTATCGAATCGCAGCAGGCGGACGCAGCTTGTCCAGAAGCCATGCAAGCCTTGCCCGGAAAGAACTTACAGACTCTGGACGGGGGTCATGGGAGGAACCCAACAAGCGGCGGCGTATTGAGGGCAGTGCCCCTCAATCGCTCCCTCCGCCCTGTGAACCTCTGAAACCCCCTCGCTGGACCCCCATCGAGGATGGTGTAGGAGGAGAAGTTGGACTATCACGTCCCACCCGTTTTCTCTTTTTTAAACGGACTTTCTGCGATACCATCAACCTCTCGTGCACCTTCGGAAAACAGGCACTGGAAACGAGCATACCGGTCGTTACCCAGATGTCTATTAACCAGCCCTTCCATGACCGCCATATTAGCGTCTGCCTCCAACTGAGAATCAACGCTCCACAGAGGTTTGCTCAGCTGAAGCTTCAGCTTTAAACAGTACACGCCCTCCTAGCGATGCTGCCGCTAACCTTTTCCGCCCATTTAGAAGCTCCGAACAAGAAAGTCAGCTGTACTGAGACAGACTAACAAACTCGTCCGAAAGCTCGACCGCGGGACGCGAGGAGCGAGAGGTTCGCGGGGTTTTCACCCGGCGAAACCATCCGTGCTTCCTAATACTCGCCACTGACGCCCTAGCAACGGCCTCGTACCCGGAGATAGAAGGACCGTAGCGGAAAGCAGTCAGGGTGAGCCGCGGCTTCGTGAAAAGCACACGGCTCGCGAGCAAGCGCGTCCATGATCATGTTCTCGCCAGCAAAACATGAATCAACAACAAAGGCTGTATCAGCGTGAGCAAACTTCAGACTGAACACAACCGTCGTGTTTGATCGTACGGGAAGGTAAGCCGCAACCAGGATGGCACGGAGGGAAAGATATGTTAACCAACACACAATCCCATCGCGCTAGCTCTTTTAGAGAAATACCTTCTTAGAAGGAAGATTCCTCCTCAAGATCGCCGTCGACGCACGCAGGGGAACTCTCACAACACTTATCTGTGTATGAGAGGGAGAGACCGCTGCCTGTGCTGCTGATCCAACGACGAAAGAGGTGAATGTTGCCGCTTCTCACGCAGAGACGCTGCATTCGGCTCCGAAGAACAGAACGAGTGAGCAGATGCACAGGCTGCCCTACTTGTACCCGGATGGCCGGGGCGTGGCCAGCTGTGAAATCTGCACACCCAATTTCATTGGCCTGTTTTCTATACTGTCAGAGGTGTTTGGGCTCTCAAGAGCGACCCCTAGTGTCGTACACTACTCGACACAACTCGGAGTGTACGACAGATAGGGAACTCACGTTTTTACGAGGTTTGCTAATTCATACGAATACTTGACAAGGTGGCTAATCATACGAATTTGTACAATGTCACTCATACAAATTCATACAATTTGTAAAAAATTGCACATATTTTCGAGGTTTACAAATTTGTTCGAATACTTGACATGGTGTCATGTTTAAAACATGTTGTGAGGTCATTTTCATTAGGCTGCATCAAATTTTACATTTTACATTTATGTTTTGTGAATAGTATATAATCATAATTTTGCCTCATAATGTTGTCATGTTGACATTGTTTTTTTATTCAATTTTGCATTAAAATGTCTTCATGTTTAGTATTATTATCACTAATAAATCATATGAGATATAAATCATGAATTACATTAATTCATATGGAAAATCTGTAAATGTTGGATTTTAATCAATTGTTACTTAGAAATTGCTATTAAGTTTCACAAATAATCACAATAAACAAGTAACACACCAAATATGTTATACTCCGATAATCATTTTGTTTACAGCTGTGAAAAATAATTTTTACATTGTACATTTTTCTACATATATTTATTTCCATATTGTGTCAAATATCCATACTGTTGCAGCATGGTACTAGCACTATTTTTTTTTTTTTTTTTTTTTTTTTTTTTTTTTTTTGAGAATTTGTAGTCTGTTTTCCCACTTTACTGTTGTGGTTATCTTGAAACTTCCTTGATTAGTTGAGTATTTTGTGCAGTTCTATTAATTCACAGCATTTTTCTAGGGAATGCTGTTAAACGCGGCCTTATCTAACTGTTCTATCGTAATGCATCCATTTACAGTTACATTTTGTACTGTCATTACTTCTGCAGCATTTCTTCTGAAAGGAGGTCGTTTTCATCTTGCCTTAATGGATAGGTTACCATGGCACTTATTAGGAAACCCTCTGTTGTGCCATTAAGGTTGGCGAGATGGAATTAAATCCCTGGTAATGCACATCCGAGAACTTAAAGAGCCTTTTTCTTTCTCCGCTTCCATGCGTCACAGAGTAAAACCCGCTCAGCCCGTTTTACCACAAGTGTGTCATGTTTATGATGTGTACATCTTCAGATTCTCAAGGGGTTCCTGTAGCGAATAGCCATGCTCAGTGCACTTAAACAAATGCGGTTTGTTATTTCACAGCTGTAGGTTAGTATGCTGGGCTCTGACACATTTCTGTACGTTTCATATATCATTTCAGAGATTTGGCCAAAGATAAATGAGCTTTATGTGTCGTTCTTTGGTGTGTATAAGGAATAGTAAATGCATCGTAGGCTTTGCATGACAGCTGTTAACTTTTTGTGTTTATTTAAAGGGTGTAGGAGGGCTTCAAACCTGTAGGGTCACTATAGACTTTCAGGCCTGCGGTCCCCACAATGTTAAAAAATTATTAAAAATAGTAAATGATGTTTATCTAAAAATGTAACGATGCAAACATGTTTTCTGTAAGGGGTAGGTTTAGGGTTAAGGTTGGGTTAGGGGACAGACAATATCGTTTGGTCAGTATAAAAACTATAGAAGTCTATGGAAAGTCCCCACAGTTCACAAAAACAAACATCTGTGTGTGTGTGTGTGTGTGTGTGTGTGTATGGAATGTCCCCATAAAACATGTAAACACAACATGTGTGTGCGTGTGTGTGTGAATAAAGTAAAATTCTCTTTAAATTCTCTGTTGCTGCAAATATAAAAACTTAAAGTTTATTGAGATCATATTGATTGAGATTAATAATTAATAATTAATAAATAATTATAATTTCTAATTTAAAAACATATAATTTATATACTTTCTTTTGAAAGTGTGTTGAAACAATGCATTATTACTCTATTACTCAAAATTTAAGTTGTGATAACTAATAGCATTTTTTTTTACATTGTGTAACAACAATGAAATTTATGGTATATTTATCTACATTTATTGTAAAATCAGTGCTATTTTAGTATTATGTATATACTATTAATTTAGTATTTATATACTATTACTATTACTATTACTAAGTCGAAATGGGAAAAAAGATTTCCATTTCATAATCCTTTTATTTATTTATTTATTTATTTATTTATTTTCAGCTTTAGTTTTAGCAATTTTTGTACTTCATCTTAAACTTGTAATTTGCAGTTTTGTTTATATTATTTGAATTTGCTTTTATTTTTATACTTTAAATGCTCATTTTAAATGTGGTTTAAGTTTTTGTACTTTTATTATTGTTTGAAATATATCTGTTTTTTTTTTCAGTTTTAGTTTTAGCATCTATAGTACTTCAAATACTTGTTTGATTTCAGCTAGTTGCCAAGGTAAGAGTTTTTTTTAAGCTTTTTAAGTTTTTCATCTAATATTTATTTATTTATTTATTTACTATTTTAGCTTTATTTCATCTAATGAAAGTTATGTTTGATATTTTTGTGTAATGATAACAACATAAGGTCAACAAGTTTCTTAAAATAATCAAAATAATTTGACCTTTTTACAAGGCAAGGTTAGTTCACACTGTAAAATAAATATATTTACATGATTATTTTTTATATTACAATAATAATTAATAGAAAATATGCTATTGCTTTTTAGTTAAAGGTTACACCACATGACATTTTTGTGATTGATTTATTAACTGATTGACTTTATTTATTTGTTTGTTTGTTTTATTGTGTTTATTTAGTTTGAAAATGATGCAAACTTAAAAAAAAAAAAATAATTAATTCAATTTAACCATCATAAATACACAGTAGAAAACATCTGAAGTTAAAAAACAACATTTTTAAAAGATTTTCATTTTTCGTGGACACTTTGGTATGTCATTGACCAAAAGCTCTCACAGATGAACTTGCGTATTACTGTCTCAAAATGAATTGTTGAAAATGAATATTTGCACTGGTAGCCATGGTAGTATTTATGTCGGCGGTGATGTGCCTCTGTTTGAGCAGCCAAATGAGTGACATTGTTAGAGGCTGATAAAATAGGCAAACACACCGGTTCATTATCAGGCAGGATAGAAGGGCAGTGGTGCAGGATAAACTGGATGAGAGGGCAGCGGTGCAGGAAGGAAGGGCAGAAATGATACACACACACTTCAAACATCAAGAGTGCTGACTTTTCACCCGCGACACACACCAAAGAGCCTCCGGTCTGCTGCCGTGAATTGGTATTTGCTGGGCTGTGGAAATTCATCCCAGTGACTGGGGCTTGCCGTTATTTGAGATGGCAGCGCTTCATACTCAAATGCGAAATTCCGCTTCACGAAATGTCTGGTCCGAGATGATAAATGGAAACATTTCTAGAGTGTTTTCGCAATTTTGTAATCGGGTCACAGCCGAGGCGTCGTTTAGTAAATCGTTCTCAGCACGATCCAAAATACTCTGAATCCTCCAGGAATTCTGACACGCATTCCTTAAGAGTATAAACGGAGCCCCCCCAAAGGAAAAAAAAATTGCGGAGCTTGCAGAGAACGTGTTATTTATGGTGTCTGTGTTGAAACCGGCTGACCAGTCAGAAGTTTTTCATTGAACCTTTACTATTTTCGGTTACCGTAATTGGGATAGTAAGGATATAGTATGTAGCTGGATAAACATCAGTAATGCCATAATGACATTTCTTAAATCCAATAACAATCTTTCCTCAAGAAATTCACCCTAAAATTAAAAATCCATCACCCTAATGTCAGCTTTTATTCTTCTGTGGTTCGAAAAAAGGATATAAATAGCTGGAAGTTCACATAATGCAATCAAAGTGAATAGGGACTGACTAACTGTGCCAAGCTCCATAAATAACAAATAGCCACCATAAAAATAAACTAAAAGTGGTCTGTACTACAATATGAGTCATTCTACTATATGAGATACATTTAAAGGGATAGTTCATCCTGTCATTAATCACCCTCATGTCGTTCCAAACCAGTAAGACCTTCATTCATCTTCAGAACACAAATTCAGAGACATAAAAAGCATTCTTGTAGCTTTATAACGTTACGGTTGAACCACTGATGTCATGGATTATTATTATTTTAATGATGCCCATACTACCTTTCTGGGCCTTAAACGTGTCAGTTGTGTCGCTGTGGGGTCAGAAAGCTCTCAGATGTCATCAAAAATATCTTAATTTGAGTTTTGAACATGAACGAAGGTCTTACGGGTTTGGAACGACACAAGGATAAGTAAATAATGACAGAATTTTCTTTTTTGGGTGAACTCACCCTTTAATGTCTATTGATTTTTATGTCCATGTTTAAAAAATATTGTATTTTATCTGTGGGAAAGCATACTATAATATCAGATATTTTGACATTTTTATGAGAAGGTAAGGTCAGTTCTGTTTGTAAACTGTCATGTGGTGCAACTCCCCAAAACATAATGACATTTATGAATTATTCATTTATATATATTTTTTTAAATAATGATGAAAATAATTAAGATTTGTAGAAGAGTAAGGAAAATATGTTTTTTCTCTTCAAGTAATAGTTATACCATGTGACATTTTAAAATTCTTCAAATTGTTTTTTTTTTTTTTCTAGCTTCTAAAATGTCTGCAACCCCAACACCAACTCTACTTTTTATGTACGTACACTGTAAAAAACAATTTGTTGAGTCAACTTAAAATAATTTGTAACCTGGCTGCCTTAAAATTTTAAGTTCAGTCAACTCAAAAAAAGTTTATTCGACTTAAAATGTTAAATTATACTAAGTGACAACTTAGATGTTTGAGTTGAATCAACTTAAAATTTTAAGGCAGCTGGGTTACTTACTCATCTGTTAAGTTTAGCAAACACAAATATCTAAGTTGTTACTTAGTCCAACTTAACATTTTAAGTTGACTAAACTTATTTTAGTTGACTGAACTTAAAATTTTAAGGCAGCAGGTTAACAAATTATTTCAAGCTGACTCAACAAATTGTGTTTTTTATTTTTTTACAGTGTATGTATTTATTTATTTATTTTTCTGCAATAACCTAATGTCAAGGAATATATTAATTTCCAATTAACTATTTTGGGTACATTGTTAAGGCTTACAATCTTTTTATGAATTTAATTCAAATAAATGTTAAACAGGTTAACCTGATGACCTGGCCTACCATTCAAATTATAAGTTAAAATCAACCTGATCTCATAACGAAAACGTACCTGTGGGAACTTTTTCGCACATATTCGATGTGAAATGTCCACTGAGTGGCGTTTAATGTGATGTTGGATTTGTACGTGTCACCACATTTCTAATTTTGAAATGTCCATTGAGTGGCGCTATAACTCTAATGCTATGTGAAGATTTAATTTTTGATGATTTTAATTACATACCATCCGCACTACACCTACCTGATTGTGTGACCGAAACGCAATCGCAAGCCGTTTAGCTTGTTTTTTGCTCCGTCACCTTTTCGCTCTTTCCTTGTGAGTCATGTTTTTTACGAGATTTGTACCAAAAAAGTGCCTGTAGGAAAGTTTTCGCAAGATGCGAAAAACATACTGCCATGTACATTTTGTGACATATCCGATGTGTAATGTCCACTGAGTGGCGCTAAAAGAATGTTCGTTTTTCCCCCAGAAAATATGAACGTACATATGGTACGTTTTATGTGACATTTGTTTTGTACGTGTCACCGCAGTTCTGAATTGAAATGTCCATGGGTGGCGCTATAACTCTAATGCTCTGTGACCTTTTTTAAAATAACGTACCATCTGCGCTACACCTAAACTTACCAGATAATATGAACAAAAGCAAATGTGAAGTAAAAATGCAATTGCAAGCATGCCATTTTTGTGCAATTATTTAAAGACACTTTTGTCACTGGTGTTACCTTCTTTGGCAATATTAAAGGTTTTTATGAAATACTATTTTTCAATATTTTTTTCAGCACATCAGAGTTACAGAAAAATAATGAAAATGCAAGAAATAAGGAGATTGTTTTATTTATTTAATGTGAAAAAAAAAAAAAAAAACAGGAACACCAGTGACACAATGAATCACCAGTGACATACATAAGAATGATATTCATTGTTGTTACCCATAAGAAAGGTAACCCCAGTGACATTTTCATGAAAAATGCATTTTACAAATGCACTTACATGTTGTCAATCATGGCATACTCACTAAATAAGTAGTTTAATCCTTATGTATTCTATTTTTTTACAGTCCCTAACAATAAAGTAGGTCACACCAGTGTCATCAACTAAAAGCTTCATATGAAATCAGGGGATAAATGAGAACATTTATAATAACAAAAAAGAGAAAGTGGATTTAACATGGGCCTTTTTTTTTAGATCTTTAGAAAATAGGAAGAAGGAAGTCAAGTGATGTCATTAGTATGATTTTTATTTCAAAATAAACAATTTTTTTAAACGGTAACACCAGTGACACAACTCCAGGGGACCACTTTCTTATTATATATTTTAGAATATTTATTCAGCATTTAGTTTTTTATACCATTTACATTATATATTTGATTTGATTTGTATTTTAAATGGTAGAAAAACCTCAAAATAAAGCACTCTCCCTCTGTGCATGGCCAGTGTTGGGGGTAACGCATTACAAGTAACGCAAGTTACGTAATATTATTACTTTTTCCAAGTAACTAGTAAAGTAATGAGTTACTTTTTTCAAATAAGTAACGCCAGTTACTTTCCCCCAATTTATTGATTAAAAGCTCTCCTGTCCCCATGTTCAGAAATCAGGAGTAAGATATTAGTTTTAGAATAAATGTGAATGTGCATTAATTCATCTCACTCACAAAAAACAGATTCAGTATTCCTCAAAATGAATAAAAACAGTGTAATTCAACTCAGAATATGACGCAAACCTGCAATAATTAAATATGTTAAATAATACAAATATCCTTTATGCATTTAATACCATTTTATTAACCGATATCTTTGCTGCCAACCTTTAATGATCCAATTCAACCATACTAATAAGCAAAAATTACTCAAGATAATCTAACATTTGTTTTCCTTTTTTTATACTGCACATTAAGAGATGATTTTTTTCTTCTGCGGTCTACTGTACAGACATAAATTCACTTTTACATTTACCAAAAATAGAACTTTTTATATTAAAAACAAACAAGCAAACCCTGCGCAGATTTAAAAAGTAACGCAAAAGTGATGTAACGCATTACTTTCCATAAAAAGTAACTAAGTAATGTAATTAGTTACTTTTTTAGGGAGTAACTCAATAACGTAATGCATTACTTTTAAAAGTAACGTTCCCCAACACTGTGCATGGCTGTGGGGACAAGCGGTTTTGTGGTGCTTGGAATTCTATATTATTAATTTAAAATCAAATATTGCCACATTAATGGCTCAAGAAGGTGTCATTGGTTAAATAACATTGTTTCATTTTAAAATATAAAGAAATTGCAACCCTAAAGTGTTTTTCAAATGTAATATTTCTGTAAAGACTAGGGACAGAAAAATGGACATTTCCCTGTGTATGAAAACGATTACAAGTGCTCGCTGTTTTACCACCTTTAGTGTTAATTTCTGTTGGAAACTGCAGTGATATGTACTTTTTTGTACGTTTTTCGCATCTCGCGAAAAAGTTTGCACGGGTTTTCGTCATGAGATCAGGTGGGTCAAAATGGTAAAATTGTCAACTATGTTCAGTGTCATAAATCTCATGTGCATTTCTGCATGTGAACACAAATGTCCTTTAAGATCTTAAATTGAATTAAATATCCACCTTGTTTTTTTCATAAGAGCAGAATTTGTCAATTTTATGGGCGTGGCTTCCTGTCTCATCTGCGTCCAGCTATTTTTAGCTGTACAAAACAGCTTGTTTTGCTGCTTGATATTGCAAATTGGCGTGTCTTTGCATATTATTTTAATGTATTACCTTAATTATGAACACACTGGTTTGTAGTGCAAACAGTTTTAGCGTTTACTGCACATTGTTATTTCTCGTTATTTCCCTACAGCGGATAATGAACCGGAAGTCTCACCCATAGGCTTACTTCCGCACTGAAGAATAAGGTGGATAGAAAACAGATTATATTTATCAAGATTTAAAGTTTTGGTGCTCACTCTAAGCATTTGGCCTCTTTTACATCATATGGAAAAGAGCAGCAAGGACATTCTGCTAAATATCTCCTTTTGTGTTTCACGGCCGTACGCATTTGCAACAGCATGAAAGTGAGTAAATGATGCCAGAATGAACTTTCTGAGTGAA